>NC_058134.1:181288746-181362165 GCF_016433145.1 Gracilinanus agilis | reverse complement strand
CTCAGCCACTTCCCAGCTGTGTGACCCTGGGCAAGTCACTTGACCCCCATTGCCCACCCTTACCAATCTTCCACCTATGAGACAATACACCGAAGTACAAGGGTTAAAAAAAAAAAAAAAAAAAAAAAAAAAAAAATCCTAGAGAATCAACTAAGAAGCTGGTAGAAATAATCAACAACTTTAACAAAGTTGCAGGATACAAAATAAATGCACATAAATCATCAGCATTTCTGTATATTTCCAACACATTAGAGCAGCAAAAGGTAGAAAGAGAAACACCATTTAAAATCACCCTGGACAATATAAAATACTTGGGAATCTATCTACCAAAACAAACACAGCAATTATACGAAAACAACTACAAAACACTTTCCAAACAAATAAAACTGGAGCTCAACAATTGGAAAGCCATTAATTGTTCATGGGTAGGACGAGCTAACATAATAAAAATGAACATTCTACCCAAATTAATTTACCTATTTAGCGCCATACCTATCAAATTACCAAAAAACTTCTTTACTGAATTAGGAAAAACTATAACAAATTTCATTTGGAATAACAAAAGATCAAGAATATCAAGGGAAATAATGGGAAAAAATGTGAAGGAAGGGGGCCTAGCAGTACCAGATATTAAACTATACTATAAAGCAGCAGTCATCAAAACAATATGGTAGGAGGCAGCTGGGTAGCTCAGTGGAGTGAGAGTCAGGCCTGGAGACAGGAGGTCCTAGGTTCAAACCTGGCCCCAGCCACTTCCCAGCTGTGTGACCCTGGGCAAGTCACTTGACCCCCATTGCCCACCCTTACCAATCTTCCACCTATGAGACAATACACCAAAGTACAAGGGTAAAAAAAAAAAAAATATGGTACTGGCTAAGAGATATAAGAGAGGATCAGTGGAATAGACTTGGGGTTAATGACATCAGCAAGACAGTGTATGATAAACCCAAAGAGCCCAACTTTTGGGACATGAATCCACTATTTGACAAAAACTGCTGGGAAATTTGGAAAACAATATGGGAGAGATTAGGTCTAGATCAACATCTCACACCCTACACCAAGATAAATTCAGAATGGGTGAATGACTTGAATATAAAGAGGGAAACTATAAATAAGTTAAGTGAACACAAAATAGTATACCTGTCAGATCTCTGGGAAAGGAAAGATTTTAAAACCAAGCAAGAGTTAGAGAAAATTATAAAATGTAAATTAAATGGTTTTGATTATATTAAGCTAAAAAGCTTTTGTACAAACAAAAACAATGTAGTCAAAACCAGAAGGGAAACAACAAATTGGGGAAAAATCTTTATAACAAAAAACTCGGACAGGGGTCTAATTACTCAAATATACAAGGAGTTAAAGCAACTGTATAAAAAATCAAGCCATTCCCCAATTGATAAATGCACAAGAGACATGAATAGGCAATTTTCAGGTAAAGAAATCAAAAGTATCAATAAGCACATGAGAAAGTGTTCTAAATCTCCAATAATTAGAGAAATGCAAATCAAAACAACTCTGAGGTATCACCTCACACCTAGCAGATTGGCTAAAATGAAAGAAGGGGAGAGTAATGAATGCTGGAGGGGATGTGGCAAAATTGGGACATTAATGCATTCCTGGTGGAGTTGTGAAATGATACAACCATTCTGGCTGGCAATATGGAACTATGCTCAAAGGGCTATAAAAGAATGCCTGCCCTTTGTTCCAGCCATACCATTGTTGGGTTTGTACCCCAAAGAGATCATAGATAAACAGACTTGTACAAAAATATTTAGAGCTACGCTTTTTGTGGTGGCAAAGAACTGGAAAAGGAAAGTATGTCCTTCAATTGGGGAATGGCTGAACAAATTGTGGTATATGCGGGTGATGGAATACTATTGTGCTAAAAGGAATAATACAGTGGAGGAGTTCCAGATGAACTGGAAAGACCTCCAGGAACTGATGCAGAGCGATAAGAGCAGAGCCAGAAGAACACTATACACAGAGACTGATATACTATGGTAAAATAGAATGTAATGGACTTTTGTACCAGCAGCAATGCAATGACACAAGACAGCTCTGAGGGATTTATGGAAAAGACGCTACCCACATTCAGAGGAAGGACTGCAGGAGAGGAAACATAGAAGATAAACAATTGCTTGAACGCATGGGCTGAGGCGGACATGATTGGGGATGTAGACTTGAAACTACCACACCAATGCAACTATCAACAATTTGGAAATAGGCCCTGAACAAGGACACATGTTACAACCAGCGGAAATGTGCGTCGGCCATGGGTGGGGGGAGTGCAGGGGGTGAAGGGGAAAGTAGGGGCATGAAGCATGTAACCATGTTAAAAATGAATATTAATAAATGTTTAAAAAAAACCCACTTAAAAGCAGTTTTAAGAAAACTGGAAATTACTAGAAACCAACAGTACTCTGTACACTGTAGGGCCCTAATAAGAGTTTGCTGAAGAATTAATTTTATAGATTAACTCCCAGCATTAAGAGAAGAATAACTGAAGGGAAGCTAGGTGGCTCAGTGAATGGAAAGCCAGGCCTAGAAATGGGAGTTCCTGGGTTCAAATCTAGTCTCAGACACTTCCTAGCTATGTGACCTTGGGCAAGTCACTTAACCCACATTATATAATAAGGGTATTTTTTAAAGAAAAAAAGAAATAATACAACTGATTTTATTTTAACAAAAGTTACAATTTTAAATGCTTCCATTACTACATACAGTCTACCAAAAAAATACACTATGAATTACTTACCACTTTTTAAGAAATCTACATGTGCTTCTTTATGATGAAGTAATTCCACATCATAATTGGCAGATGTGTTTGCATGTTGTTCTTCCTTTAATTAGAGACATTAAAAATTACTTTCCTGAACTTAAGTAATTAATAATTTTGGTTTTTGCTTGAAAGGGAATAAATGGTCAAGTACATTAGAAAAGGGGTAGGTTCTAATTTTGCAGTAGTTTGCTCAGTGACTTATTTAAAGATGCAATAATTTCTTCCCCCCCAAAATGGAATCTAATGAAGAAAAATAATTCTCAAAAGTATTGGTAAAAGTTATTTCATAGTTGTTATATTAGAACTAAAAGAAGATCCTGCCTCTGGAAGTATGAAGCAAAGGTATCAAAGTCACATGTAGCCTATGACACTCCCAAGTATAACAGAACTAGATCAAAATATAATTGGGAAATAATTAATAGAATAAATGGAGATACAATAAAACATTAATAATGTTAACATGTGGTTTCCTATGTTAATATGGACCTGCAAGGATCCTTATGTAGAGTTTAATGCTTCCCTCTCTTTTCTACTGAAGTCTGACCAAGATTATTACTTTTCCTTCCAATCACTCTTTGGGTACTACTCAATGTTAAAAGGTTGAATATAAAAGAAATGTTAGATGAATCATTATCATACCACCTTATATTTCTACAGTTTATAAAATATTTTTAAAAATATTATCTAGCACGATCCTCATAACAACTCTCTGAAGAAAGGCAAACTAGGTATCTTTCTTTTTCAAATAAGGGGTTACTTAAGCTCGGGTAAGTAAAAGTGCCTTAAGTCATATAACTATTAAGATACAGCCTTAGAACTTTAATGTAATTCTGATTTCCAGTCCAAGTTTTTCAAATTCTCAACTATCCTATGATACTGACCATTTTGCCCCCCAAAAAACCTAAATAGGGTCACATAGAGACAGATAGGATTCTAACAACAAAACTTGCCATTTACTCAAAATTGAAAGTAAAACTTTTGGCTAAAGATAGCATCTTTAGGGGGCAGCTGGATGGCTCAGTGGATTGAGAGCCAGGCCTACATACAGGAGGTCCTAGGCTTGAATCTAGCCTCATACACTTCCTAGCTGTGTGACTCTGGGAAAGTCACTTAACCCCCATTGCCTAGCCCTGTAACAAAACTAATATAGAAGGATATATATAAAAGATATTAGGGTTTAAAAAAAAAGATAGCATCTTTAAATAGCTGTAACAGATGAGCAAGCATCATAATATATCAATTAGCAAATACAGAATCATCAACATCTTAGGAACCTGTGCTCATAAAATAGTGAACACAGGCTCCAGCACACTATATTCTAAAAGGGCCAAGGTAGAAAGAAGTGTCACATCAACAGCACACAAATCCTATCAATAAGGTAAAAGCAAACTACCAACCAAAAACCATTTTTTTGTTATAATGTACATTGAAATTATATTTAAGATATTAAGGGAAATCAGTTCCACTGTATTTGCTAACTGCTATGTACAAAAGATTCTATTAGGGTAACATACATTTTCCAACAGAGTCTAGCCAATGTAATTTTAAAAGTATTCCTTTTTCCTTCTCAATATTGTTTAAAAGGAAAAGAATACCTAAAAAAAGTCCTGCGGGGGCAGCTGGGTACCTCAGTGGATTGAGAACCAGGCCTAGAGACGGGAGGTCCTAGGTTCAAATCTAGCCTCAGACATTTCCCAGCTCTGTGACCCTGGGCAAGACACTTGACCCCCATTGCCTACCCTTTACCACTCTTCTGCCCTGGAGCCAATACTAGCTCCAAGAGGAAGGTAAGGGTTAAAAAAAAACAAAACAAAAAAACAAACAAACAAACAAACAAAAAAACTCCTGCCACTATCTGATTTACACCATTGTTTAAAGTGATGGCAGTTGAAGTTACATAACCCCCATTGCCTAGCCCTTATCATTCTTCTGCTTTGGAAGTGATATTTGGTACCTGCTCTAAGACAGCTGGTAAATGTTTAAAAAAAAAGAATGATGGCAAGAAATGTAAGTTACAATTAAATCATAGCTTAATGATGTCATAATTGACAATTGTATGTAGCATAACAGAAATAAAATCTCAAGAGTTCAAAGAAAATCTACCTCCAGCACTTCATGAAGGTAGAACTGAGAACAGAGATTATTTCATTTTTGTTCTGGTATTGTCCTAGCATAAAAATTCTTAATGTTTTTGAACTGAATAAAAAAGTTATAAAAATTCAAATTTCCTGACATTAGAGAGTAATAAGTCATTTGAAAATCATGGCCAATTGTGATCAGTATCTATTAGTTATTAACACCTTTATGTTAAATGGTTAAGAAAATTACATAGGAAAGAAAAGCTCCACTAGAATGCACAAAATAAGGAAAATCTAGTAACACAGCTATCCAGAAAAGAATCACAGACACGGCAATAACATGAGATGAACTGATTAGATTTTGTAAAAAATAATATGAACAGAAAAAAATTTATATAGCCTAATCTTAATTGGTAAAATAACAGTATGGAATTTTGTTCTGTGATCCTTCAAGGCATACATCAATATTTACTGACCTGGTCACATACAGTGAATGTGGGCTAGCAAAAAAAACATGATATGGAGAGAAAAAATGCAAAGATCCAATTAAAATAAACAGTAAACTTCAAAATAACTTTTAAAAAATAGGAATACGGTCCCTCCAACATGAGAAAAATTGTCATCTTACCTTCATTGGTATATTGGTAATAGTAGTAGAAGCCAAATCAAAATGCTGCTGTACTAAAATGTTCAATTTAGTAGCAAGATGTCGCCCTGCTCGAACACTGTGTACTTCACTGGTTAAAACTGGAGACAACTACAAATAATAAATAGTACAGAGTATTGAGTTAGAATCTGTCACTAAATACTTTTTTAAAACATTACTTTTTAATATTGTTTCACAAAACTTAAAAAATAAAGACATATCAAATTAACATTAACCTTATTTTGTTTTTATATTTTCTTCGATTCAAATACAAATTGAATTCAAGAAAAAGAATATAAATGGAAAACAAGACAGATATGACAAAATGGTCTTTTAGGAAGATAATTTTTGCCCACAAAAGGGGGTTTGCTGTCCATATCCTTCTAATGAAAATAGTCTGATAGTTTAAAACATATGTTCCAAATCACTAATAAGAGGAAAATAACTTAAAATACTGGGATTCTGCCTCATATTCAACAAATTTATAAAGAAGATAAACAAAAACAGCATTAGAAGGATGGTGAAAGACAGGTAACACTGATATACTGGTTGGGTGACATGGAAAGTGGTACAACCTTTATACAAAAACAATCTGGAATTATTCCAGGGAAGTGACTAAATTCTTCATAGCCTTTAACCTAGAATCCACACTACTATACATACATTTAAACAAGATCAACTGTAGAAAGAAAGTAGCATAAATACAAAATATTTATAGCAACATTTTTGTAGTTACAAAGAACTGGAAATAAAATGGATGTTCCATAACTGAGAAGTGTTACAGAAATCACAAGAATTTTTTTAAATGTCTCTGCACTAGGCACTGTACTTTGTGTTAAGGATGCAAATATTTTTTTAAAGGCTCTACTCTCAAGGAGCTTAATTCTATAATAGAATTTTGTGTAATAAATAAAAAATTAGGGATTTAGATAAAACATGCACCAAAGCATGGTCAAATTAAGCAAAACCAGAACAACATATGTAATGTTACTAAACAAAACACAAATGAAAAGAACATTGACAAGAAGTTGAATGATGAGCAACTGCAATGACATCATCCTGGTCCAGGAGAGCAGAAGAGACGCTAGGGACTAAAGGTACAAAAGGATATAGCCAAAATCAGACAGAGCATCTGTTCTTTTTGCTTATGTATTTTTCTTAGTTACAAGGGATGAAAGAAAGCTTAGTGGAAGAATTTGCTTTATCTGGAAGTTACTGTGATGCAAAAGTGAAAGGGCCCCAATAAGACATTTGAAAGCATAAAATAAAAAATTAAAATTCACAGTCCACAACTTATTAAAATCATTCACTCAGGTTAAGAGTGCTATAATCTGCACCAATTAAAGTACCATACCACTGAAAACCATGACCAGTCTCTCACAAAATTAATGCACTTCCCACACAAAATACTCAATTCATGATTTACCAATACATCTTTTTTGCTCATTTATTTCTTTGATAACAATGGAAAACATTTTTGGTAAAAATACATATTGTTTTATGCTTTGCTTAATAGTAACAGAAGGTCAAAGTTACCTTTGTCACATCATTTAAAGAAGCTTTAGGATTTTTACAGTATGCAGAGGAAAGAAGACTTTATTGAAGGACATTCTTTGAAATTTTCAGTCAATCCAATGATTAAAAACATGTGGTCTATTTTAAATGCCATTTGTGACAGCATACCCTATTGCCTTCACCATAGAATCCTACTTCCACAATTTCATGTATAATAAGCCAAAACGATACTATGTGACCATATGGAATAAGTACTATAACAGGAAAACAGATTTTAAAATAGTTTTTCCTTTAAGTAGGATTTGGGGAATATCTAAGCTTTCCATTGTAAATGATAAATGCTTAATGCAAACTTCATACTCACTGTGTATTATTTATAATCCATATATTTCCTTTGGTAACTTACTTAGTTAAGACCTTACCTCCTTTTTAGGACGATCTGATACAAGACTATCTTCACCAACTGGGTAGGTATGGATCAAAACTAATTCACACTTTTGGATCTGCATGAGACTTAAGAGATAAATTTCTTATTTAGAATAATATAATATAACATGTATTTTCTTCATGTGAAAGAAGTTAAATGTACCCATTTTGTAGGTATATTTCCATGGAACTTGCGAAATATAAAAGTAACAGAATAGATGTTATGGTTATTGTAAAGGCTAAATATTTAAGAAATTTGCATGTTCATACAAGTTCAATAATTATGGTCAATTAATTTGACAAAGTACATTAGGTTTTGGGAAAAAAAATCAGAGGATAACTTATAATTTCCCAGATGTCTACTACAGATGCTTCTACAGAAAAAAAAACTATTATTACACTAAAGGATAGAGAAAAAAATTTCAACAATAAATCTTTTCCTAATAGTTCCTTAGCACTAAAAAGACAACACTTCTTATACTTTACTTCTACAGTAATTCCTAAGAATACAGGCATTTGGACACTGAAATAAGTGCAAGGCTTGGTAACATTGCCAGCAATTTGCTGGTCTCTTAGAATTTTTCAGAAATAGTACTCTATGGCAAAGAGAACTATTTATAGCAAAGAAGTTATCCGCAGATTTTACCCCCTCACCCTCTCTGAAAAGGGAACAGCTACAAAAGGAACACTGAAGGTTCTGAAAACATTGGGGAAAATAAAGAGGAAAGGGCAATTCCAACAAGTTATTTGAGAAATATATTTGTTAGCCCAGGGTGCTGGTATTTAACATACATACTCCCATGCTCTTTGTGGTTTATACTTACTGATCTGAATTAGCAGCAAGCTTGTTATGTTCATGAATAGTTTCTTGAACACAATCCTCAAGCATTCGTACATGACTATCACTGTGGATTAAAAAGACAAAGATGATTATAAGAGACCACACTATGAAATTGAATTTTTTGAAAAATCTAATCCATTGCATATGTTTTATTAAGGGTGCAAAATTTAATCATGAAAAGGCTTAGAACATTTCAACAAAATATCACCATAACTAGCTCAATGCTAGAAAATTCAGCTAATGCCAAAGAAATTGACTGACCAATATTTATATTTTAAAAATCAATTCTACTTTAAAAATCTCATTTGAAATAATGATTTTAATGTAAATAATTAAAATCATTATTTCAGCATAGTAAATACAACCTCTGTAACAAAAGAACCATTTTCTTTTTTTCCCCCCAAAGGATCATTTTCAACTTAACTTTTAAAAAATATTTCTGAAGCATTTTAACAAAAATGCAAATAAGCCAATCATTAGATTTGCTTCAGAAATTTCACACCTTTTTGCATTAGTAATGCAAATTATTCGTCCTCTATTCCCAACACGTTCTGCATTCTCCATCAGCATAGTTCGAGCTTCATGTTGATATTCAGTAATTTTGCAAAGGGTTTCAACAGCTGCAACCAGACCATGCAAGATACTGCAGCATTCTGGATCTGCACGAGGATTAGGTGGTCCAACAGCAGCTAATGCAGCCATTAACTAATTAAGAGAAAGGAGGAAAAAATAATGACAAGTATGGCATCAGGACATTAGGTTAGGCCTATCTTATCTGGTTTTACTTCTAAAGAATTTGACATTAGTGAAACAAGCTATGAGTAGGCTAAAAATTGCTTCCTTGAGAGATTATAAAAAATTATCTTTCCTGTGAAAAATCTGGCTGTCTCTAGACAAAACAATGGAAAGTACTTGCTCAATATGTTATAATCAAAATTATCCATTAATATATTACCTTTCTCAGAACATCTCAAATCTCTCACTTGGCCATTGAGCCTTTCCCAGAATTATATTCCCTTATCAACTGCAAACTTTGTACTTTCCCAGATAATTTTATACCAACTTCATCTAAAATTATAAATTGTTTAGCTATAGTGAACTATGATGAGGAACATAGTTATGATATGTTTGAATATTCATGGTGTTCATGGTCCAGTTCTTTCTCTCACACAACTAATAAAAAATTATTTTGGCTAAACCAAAAAATATAGATTACTGAATTATCTCTTTAACACAAATAATATCTTCATCCTTCACAGATTACTAGATTGAACAAAAGCTTCAGATGTGACTTTTTAAGATCTCACACACAATAAATCAGACAGCCACAGAATTCAAACCTCTAATTCCAATCTAGTTTTCTTTCCAAAGTACCATGTTGCCTACCAAATTTGAACAGAAATGAATACTTCAAACCAAGTCAGCATATAACTTAGTACTTGATGACTTCACAGAAAATGAGACAGAGTGAGGGGCAATAAAAATCAGAGTTGAAGAGTAAGAAATTAAGGAGTTCAAAAGCCTCTCAACAGCATTATACAGTTAAAAAAAACAACCACTGAATTTGGAGTCATATAGGACTTGGGATCAAATCTCACTTGTGTAAGTATAGATAAGCCACAAGTTTCCTCAGCTGCAAAATGAATTCTGTAGGACAAATGATCTCTATTATCTTTTCCAACTCTAAATCTATAATCCTATGGTCCAGAAGCCTCATACCAGAAGTTATTACATACATTTTTGATATGAAAAGTTGTTAGACTTGGCAAACACTTAACTCTATAAAGAATGAAACAAACTATATCTAAATAGAGGGAAAATAACTAGTTACTGAGTCATTTTATTATCAGTTCCTCATGTGCACCCAGATCATGAGCTGGAAGGGAGAGTAAGAGATAACTCTTAATTAATTAATGGGAAAAAATGAAATGTATATGAGATGTTGTAGAGGTAGATTTGGCAAATAACTGAATATGACAAAAGTCAAGATGACTACTTTGTGGCTGCAAACCTGGGAAAATTGAAGGATGGTGAAATCCTCAACAGAAAAAAAGGACACTAAGAGAAGTGGGTTTTAGGAGATTTATACCTGTTGTTTCTTGACATGAATCTGAAATGTCTAAAGAACACACAGTTGGAGATGCCCAGCAGAAAGTTGGGCATGATTGGACCTCAGGAGATAATGAGAATACTGAGAAAAGAGTGTAAAGAAATGGTTCAGGAAAGATCTTTAAAAGTGACCTATGACTTCTGGAATATTGCAGACAAAGATCTAAGAAAAAGAGATTGAGAAGACAGCATGGTCCCAAAAAACAAGGGAACAATGTCCTAGAGGAGGAGGAGAATAGTCAATAATGCCAAATGCTCCAGATTGATCAAGAAAGGAGTATTGAAAAAAAAGTCACCAGATTTGGTAAAGAAATTGATAGAAACCTCTGAAAGAAGCCTTTCAAATTATTGAGTGATGAAGTTAGAAGCTGGTATTTCACATGATAAAGGAGTATAAGCTTCCTTCTTATTTCCCTCATTAAAAAGCAAATCTGAAGTAGAATGCCATTTCCATGATCGGTAAATTTATAGTTACATATTCTCTAAATGCAATGAAGCCTGAATCCTGTTTTATGTGTATTATGATTTCACTCATGTAAAAGAACAACCTTAGCATATTTTCAAAGACAATTGTATCTAAAAGGGGGGGAGGGGGAGATTGGGGTGTTGGTTATGTGGGTGTGAGTATGTGTGAAGAGAAATAAAATGAGAGAAAGAAATTTCTCATGAACATCTCAATTATCTTGAAATCCAAAGGAAACTTTATATAATAGATCTAGAGTTAAGAAGAATTTAACTGGAGGTTTTTTGAATCTTTGTTACCTCATCTGTAAAGTAGAGATAATACCAACACTTTAATTCAAAGGTTTTTTAAAAAACTTAGTTTGTAAATATTAACTGTTCTCTTTAAAATTCCTTACAGCTCTAAATTCTATGATTTTATGTTATACATATTCTATTTGGCCCGATGGCTAGAGTCAGAGCAAGGACCTGGGTTCATAATTTACAGAAAACTGGTACCATGGAAGGTAGAGCAAGCATGAACTTTATTAGTATGCAGCACAGCAGATGGGCAAAAAATGAAAGCAATACACCCACAATATGGCAACACAGAGATATGGCCACAGGGCCAGGGTCACCCAAGCGTGGGAGATATGTACAGCAGCAATATCTTAGCAGTCTTATACCTTATAACTCTATTCTTCTACGTTAAAGGTGCATTTAGCTGGGACAATCAGTGCCAAATGTGGGAAGGGGTGTTCTTGAGTAGACATAGATATGATGAGGAAATTTCCTAAGGTAGCTTATCAGTACTAGGCTCAAGCAAATAGTTCCTAATAGGGACTAGAAACTGGATAAGAATTCAAGTTGGTAATCCAGAACTCCAGGAGTGTCAGCACACATTGGCTGCAGTATGCTGAAAGCCTCATCCAATCAGATGTCAAAGTTATTCACAGTATCAGAATAAGTCAGGGCAGTGGAAAAATCTATTACTGCTTATGTGTTTATGATCATTAGCATAAAGCGAATCCATATTGGAGTCCTATTTCTTATAACTACAATGTTAAGAGACATGTTTCAAAAAAATCATAATTATCACAATACATATGCCTTGATTGTTCTCTATAATTTGAAAAAATTATAAATTAAAAAAAAAACACTGGAGATGGAATAATCTTTTGTGAAATTTCCATCACTGGCAAAACTTCAACATGAAGTACTTCAATTTAGTGCTGCCAAGTATCTGACTCTTACCTGCCTCCTTACAAAGAGGATCCATGGTGCAAATACAATGGGATTCAAAAAAAATTTTTTTAAATAGTGTTATCCCAAACTAAATAAAGGATAAGTATTTGAGAAAAACAACTGATTTTATTTACATAATTAACAAACTGATTCATAGGATTCCAGGATTCTAGCTTTTCTTAAAAGACAATTATGTTACTTGAATATCATTTTTCAAATGATCATATTTTCAGAAACTAAACATACCTCCTGCAAATTCTGGTCTTCCTGAGTCCAAGAATTTAAAACATGAGGTCCAGAATCACTCACAATGAAATTTACCTGAAAGGTTACAAAGTTGTGTGTAACAATTGCACTCAAATAACAAAAAACTTTTGTTCAAGAATAGTTTAACTCACTTACCAAACCATTACATAGTTACATAATTTCTTTAACTCTAAATATAAATGAAATACATAGTAGCACAATCAAATAGCTAGTGATCTGACCCTAAAATTGGGAAGATATGTTTTCAAGTCATGAACTTGACATAAACAAACTTGCAACCAACCAAGTCACTATCCTCTCAGAAGCCCAGACAACTCTCTACAGATAAATTAATGATCTATACTGATAAGATAAATTTCCACATAAATGAAATCACGTCAAGACCATAAGACAAAAAGTAGAAAGACAGATAGATACATACATACATTCTTAATTGGAAAGAACTAGAAGATGGTTAAGAAAACACATCAGGAAATATAATTTCCCAATTTAAGAACAGTTCGATTTTGCTAGTATCTGTGTCTAGTTTTCTAGTCCCTAGATCATGTGCTGTAGTCTCTGCCCTTTTCCTGTCATCTGTGTTGGGAACCCTTCTTAAACTAGTCACTATTCCCCTCTCTTAAGGACTCTCTGAAACAAGTATCGCTTACTTCAAGTGTGTACTCTATTCCCTAGGAAACTTATAAGATATTTCCACTAATTTCCTTAATTCCATAAAATAAGTTTTTTTATGACTCTGGTATTCCTTCTTGGTGTCTGTCCCATGATAACGGCCAAGCCACACTGATGTAGAAAGTTACCACAATAAGAGATAGGAATTGGTAAAATCAAAAATTGATCCCAACCCCCAACCCCCCCCCAAAGAAACAAAAACAAAAACATGGATAATCTTAAATTCTTTATATCTGATTTTTAGAATATAACCAAATATACACACCTGTCATTCTCTGCCTTACTAAAAAACATCTGAAATCCAGACAAACAACTAAAGAAATGAAAGGTTCCTTCTCTTCATTAATAAATTTTTGAAAAGTCCACTTTTGCATAAACAACTTAACATTCTTGAAGACGTAATCCTGAAGATAATTTAAACAAAATAACTATACATCTAAATGTGCCTTCCAACTAATAATTTATCCTAACTTTAAAAAGTATTTTCACTAAAGGCCTACTATAAGGCCCCTTAGTGGTATAAAGATGATCCTGAAGTTTTCATCGAACAGTTTAAGTGCCTTATGAACTGGAAAAGCTTCAAGTAGAGACTGTATGTCTGTTTAACAGATTGTATGTAAGCTATTCAAGGGGAAAAGCTCAACTAAGCACAGAAAAGCTTATCACCAGGAGACTACTCATCAAATAATGAACTTTTTTCTACCACAGCAAAGTCACAAAAAATGTATTCTAGATACTGTGATCTGCATTAGTCAAGGGAGAATAAAATAGTTTGTTGGTTCCCTCTCCAGGCCACTGTATCACTCTTGACCAGGTATTTACACAAGGCATATAATTTTCTTAATATTGCCAAATTCTCCTGGTTTGATTGTGCAGTCATCGTATATTAATCCCAAAGTGATAACTCATATATTAAATGGAATACACAAAATACTAAGACCCTTTCAGTCTGAAGCAATACCAATTAAAATATGTATATCCAGATAAAGTATATCTCAAATTAATGAATTCCAGCACATTTGAGATGTCTCATAAATACTCACCAGCTTTTTGAAAGGAAATATATCATACATAATCCTACAGTATTCCATGGAGGATTCTACTGAGCAAGTCCACAGTGATTTAGATATGGGTGCCAGGGGTATGATTCCTTGAGTCCTATTTTTTACCAACATATCAAACTCCACATGTTGTCGGCATGATTCTGCCATATAGGGGCAATGATCCACAACAAATACCGTTTTATGAGACTCAGAAAAAATTTTCATTTTTTTACCTGCAAGGAAATAAACAGATGAAAAGCTTTTAAAAATGTAAACAAATCCTGATTAGTACCTAATTTCTCCTTAATGTAGATATGGTAAAGGACATGAATAATATTCACATTATGAGTTGGAAATATTATTTGACAAGATCTCTACTATAATCAAAATATATCAATTTTAGGTACAAAGCACATCATATTGTTATTACAGTTGGAAGATTTAATCTTTATGACATTAGCTTTTTGAGTGAATTTGTTGCTGGACATAACATTTTAATACATATTTTAACCACCAAGTCACTGTGTCCTCAAAATTATATTCAATGTTTAAAACAATTTCATATAGTTAGCTCTCAATATTTAATGTTCCACAGCTTGCAATGGAAGGTGCAATTGTCTAACTGTGAAAAGAATTGAGTTCTGGCTCTGTGACCCTGTGCAAATCACTTAACCTGTTTGGACCTCAATTTTTCTAGCATAAAATAGGCACAATGTTTATACTATGTTATATATTTCTCTAGCATCTTTAAAGGTTTACAATTCACTTTTTCAAAATAAGAATTCCGTAAGGGAGATAATTTTTGTTTGGTTTTTTTCCCCTCAAATCATTTCATTAAGAATCATTCATTGAGGAGCTCTGACTACCAATGTAGATCATCTCTTGCTCAGAAACTTAAGTCTTCCAAATTTGCACAGGGTACTAAGCTAAGTAGCCTGTCCAGGGTCACACCGCCAGATGTTTCAGAGGCAGAATTTGAACTGAGGTTTTTCTGGCTCTTGAAGATTTCTATTCAGTCGAGTTAAAAGACAGATAATAAAAATGTAATTATCTTTACAGTTGAAGAAACTGAATTTCAGAGATAGTAAATTACTTCTCTGGGGTACATTAAGGGGGAAAAATAGGATGTGAATTGACATCTTTCATGATTGTCATGAGAAAAATGTTTTTAAAATGTAAAGCACTGTACTGATATTACTATCAAGGTATAATAAAATTTTGAGTTGTGAGTAAAAATAAAATTAAGCTTCTTTGATCTCTCTTTTCTTTGCAACTTCTAGTGACCAACAAAAAGAACAAAAAGCAGGTAATATGAGAGATGACAATAAAAAGTTTGGAAGTGACCAAAGCATAAGTCAACACTCAAAAAACTAAAAGTTAACTATATGATGACTTTTTAAAGCCAAATCTAAATAAATAGATGTAACTTAATTTTTTTTTTAAATGATTTCTTGAAGACTACTATAAAAATAGGTTACCCTGTTTTGTTTTGACTTCTTGTTCATGGGCAATTTTTTTTCTCGTTAAAAAAAATACAACTAGGTGTATATTTGAAAAGGATTGAACAGGCACCCTTAAAAAAAGCATATGGCAAAGAAAGCTATAAGGTATTCTTTAAAAAGAACTTTTCCACTTGATATGTTTCAAAAAGCTATTTTCATTTCTTGCTTTAAAAGACTTCAGTTTCATACAGAACACACTTGCAAGAAGGCTCTTTTACAAAATGAACCAGACCTAAAATCTCTAGGAAAAGCAGAAGAGGGAGAAACCGCGAAGTGGGTGGATAGAATACAAACTTCAGGATAAAGGTTCGCTTACTTTTATGCCTGGTCCTGCTGTGGAAACGAGCCAAAGACTAGGAGCCACAGCTCCTCTGGAATAGGCTGCTGTGGATCAGCAGACGGCCCAGGAGTGTCTGCTATCACTGAGAGGAAAGCGCCGTATGCTCATTCATCTTCTTGCACCCAGTCACTTTCAAATTTCATACTTAGACACGCACGCAAAAACACAAACACATTCGCGCGACGCGCATGCGCAGCTCGCCTATTTCCCGCCCCCTAGAAGCGCTCCCCTTAGCCCCGCCCCTCTGGCGCCCGTCGAGCTCCCCTCCCCCTCGGTGGTCAGGAAGCCCAGGCCACGAAACACCGAAAGGGGACGGAGATAGGAAGAAAAAAAACGTCTCGGCCTCAATGGGCTTTCTTCCCGATTGAGACCCCCAGTCACCCCTTGGAGTGGATGGTCTTGGCCGCTGGGGCACCCTTGCTAGCCTTGCAGCCCGAACCGCAGCACCGGCTAAAACGCATCCGGCCCACAGAGCGCACAGGGGGCCCCCCCTCGCCTGTTCTCTCTCCGCCCTGCTTTGGTTCCACTGGCAACGCTCGCGAGACTCACCGAGAGCCCGAGAAGAGGGAGAGGGAGGGAGGAAGTAGAAAAAAGAGAGGAGGGTTGGGACGTTCCGTCCCTCTCGCGGGAGTAGTCCGAGAGTGTCACCGGTGATTTCTCCGCGCCGCGACCCAAAGAGGGAAAGGGGCACGGGTAAAGAAGTCTCGCGAGGCTTAAAGGTGCTCTTGCCCCTCCCGTCCAACCACCCCCTTCCCCTGCCCCTTTGGCGCGGGAGGTTGTAAGAGAAGCAGCCAGCCCCCCACTCCGACATGGAGGGTAGATCCGGCCGCCTCCCCTTGCTGCTGTCTCTACCCAGCTCTGCCGTCACCTGCTGAGGGGACCTAGCCCGACGCAGCGGTCTCTTAAGGAGGAGAAGAGGAGCCCGGCCCTCCGGGGGCAGCCGAGCTCCGCCGGCAGAGCCCACCCACAACCCGACCTGAAGGCTGAGGCGGCGGCGGCGGCTGCTGCAACAAGAGAGACCAGAGTAAGTACCAGCGGTGAAGGCCGGGGGAACGGAAAGGAGGGACGACTGCAGGTCGGAAACCTGGCTGGTCCCCCGCGGGCGGGGACGTCCCTTTGCCGGCTTGGGCTTGTGTGGGTAAGAAGTGGAAAAGGGAACTGGTCATCGCTTCTTTCCTCCTCTCGGACCTTCCCTCGTCCCCGGGGCTGGGGCTGCCTTTGAGCCGCTTGTGGCCCCAGTGAGGAGAGGGGAGAAGAGAGGCCGAGTGTCCCTCTTTAGGCTCAAGTCTATTCTGTGTCGGAAGTCACCGCTCTTCCCCGGGGTCCGCCGGGGAGAGGCTTATGCGCAGCTGGCGAATGATACTGAAGAAAGAAAAAGGTTGTGCAGTACACATAGAACGTGTAACCCCTTCATTATTGAAGTATACACACACTAAGTCACCCAGAGGAGTATCCTGACCCAGCCTTCAGCCCAGTGCCTGGCACGTAGTAGGTGCTTCACAAGTTGTCTGCTGACTTTGATGCAAGATAAACATTGACCCTGGTCAATTTCACTTTTCTTCCTAGTGAAGCGGTAGCACTGTGTGTGGCATATAGTAAGGCACTTCATAAATCGCTTTGATACAAGATAAATGTAGTCCCTGTTCAATTTCACTTTTCTTCTCCGTGAATCAGTAGCATAGTGCACTGGCACAGTAGGTACTTCAGACATGTCTTACTAATTTTTTAAGCTTTGATACAATATAAATATTATCAAGGTCAATTTTGCATTTTTTTTCCTCAGGAATCAATAGTACAGTGACTGGCACAAAGCATTTTAATTAGATGAACATTTATGAAGCACTTAGATGTTCCAGGCACTGTGCTAAGCATTGGAGAGACAAAAAAAGACAAAAAAGAGTCTAAAGGAATTTTTCATCTAGTGGAGGAATTAACATACTAGCAAATAAAGCAAGCTGCTATATACTGGATAAATAGGAAATTATTAGAAGAAAGAAAGCACTAGAATTAAAGGATTTAATTGAGACCTAAAGGAAGCCAGGAAGATCAGTAAACCAATCAAAGGAAGAAAACAATTCCAGGAGTTAGGGGTGAAGTGAAAACTAGAAAGGTGGAAGGGGGCTAGGTTATGAAGGATTTGGAATACCAAACAGCATATTGTATTTGCTCCTGAAGGCAATAGAGAACCACTAGAGTTTATTGAGTAGGGAATGACACGATCAGACTAGTGTTTTAGTGGCTTACTGGATTGGAGTGGGGAAAGACTTAAGGCAGGCAGAGGCACCAGCAGTCTATTGCAAGCACTTAACAAATATTTATTGAATTTAATTTACTTGTAAAGAGGCCTAGATTGATAACCTTGAGACTCTAGAATCTAGTCAAACATTTATTAATTGCCTGCTAAGTGTCATACTTTAATTGCTGAGAGTACAAAGAAATGCAAAAAACAGCCCCTGCTTTCAAGGAGTTTAGAGTCTAACTGGGTAGACTATGTGTGCAAACAACTATATACATCTTAAAGCTAATCTTAGAGGGAAGACACAAAGATTAAGGTGGTGTAGGAAAGGCTTTTTGCTGAAGGGGGCTGAGACTTGAAGGAAACCAGAAGGCCAAGATAAGGAGGAATAGCATTCCAGGCATGGGGGAAAACCAGTGAAAATACCTAACCAAGGGGAGAGAAGGAAGGAGTTGAGGTAGTGTTTCCTCTATCAACAAACAGCATCAAGAAGGAACTAAGTTTTATACTTGAAAGGCAGGAAGAAGCCAGGCTATGAAGAACTTTAAAAGCCAAATTCATTCCCTTTATTTTTTGTCCCTTTCTATCTCTGTGACTTTGATCAAGTAACAACTTCTTTGGACCTCACTTTCCTCATCTATAAAATGAAAGGCTAGACTATATGATTTCTAAGATCCAATGTGGTAACTATTCACATTTATGTAAGTTACAGTACTTTACTCAAAACAACCTTGTGAAGTGGGCTCTGCAAGTTAACGGTCTTAATAAGTGAGACAATGATCAGAGAGGTTCAAGTCCCCTGAATAGTCACACAGTTAATAAGTATCCAAGTCGGAATTTGAACCCAGATCTCTTGACTGTAGGTCCAGCATCTTTTCCACTACATCATTGTATGAAGTATCCTAGTATAGGCATTTCACTATTGTGTGGCACTTTCCATCAGTATATTTAAGAGAAAGGAATATGAATCACATATACCTGGAAAGAGGGAGTTGGGTGCAGGGACCTCTTAAGACTTAAATAAGATTTAGGATAAGAAAGAACCTTAGAGATCTTGTAATATGAACCTCTCATTTATAGAGAAGAAAGTCCCAAAGAGACCATATTACCCATGATAGCCACAAAACCATATTCTTCTGAATATAATCAGATATTAATGGTAAATTGTTCTAGTGTTCCTCTTCCCTCCCCCAGCAAGCATATAGGGCAAGAGTGCCTGTCTGCTTTCTCCTTTTTTAGGGCCTTTGTGCACACGGGTAAGTGCCTGCCATTTGCAAGTCACTGTGATAGATTTTGAGAGGGAGATAGAGATAAATAAGAGCACAGTTCTGAAGAAGTTTATGATTTCTGATTTTTTTTAGAGAAATATTTATATAACCGCACCAAAAGATTTTGAATCAAAACTAAATAATTGATAATACATTACTTCTAAACTTAGATCAATATTCACTAGGTTTTCTCTCTTATGGATAGTAGATTGAATAAAGGAAAAAGTGACTGGATTTTTCTTTAAATCCTTAATCAAATAAGAAAACTAAGCAGCTGGCAACTACTATTGAGGGTGGGTGTAGTGTTCTCTTTTATCAGAAACAGAATGTACTGAAGCTTCTGCCAAGTGTCATCGTGCATATCATTAGACTATTAGGTGGGTGAGAGACAATGTGACTAATGCAAAAGCAATTTTCTCTTTTAAAAAATTGTAATTTATTCTCTTGAAGAGGAGGTCTAGTGCACCAGACAGTATGGTGAATTTCATCTCTACTAAGTAATTGTTTTAAGATAAACATATAAATGGAGATAATTATGTTAATACAAACTTTTCTAAATTGGGGGACAAATGGAATATTGAGAATTTGTGTGTTTCCTCCTTATCCCTCCTCCTCAATGATTTCTTATAAATAGTATTTTATTGTTTGGTTCTAAACAAGGCAAATGTTTGATTTTTGTTTGTTTGTTTTTTATTTTTTTAAAAAACCCTTTGATGCCAAATATCAATTCCAAAGCAGAAGAGTGGTAAGGACTAGGCAATTAGGATTAAGTGACTTGCTTGGGGCCACATAGGTAGCAAGTATGTGAGGCCAGATTTAAAGTCAGGATCTCCCATCTTCAGGCCCTTATATTGATGAAATAATAGGTTTGGCCAGTAAAAACCAACTTAAATACAATTCTTTAATGTTTTGTGGTTTCACTTAACAGGAAATGAATATGCAAGTAGTAATGTTTTTTGTACCTCTAAGCATTTTTTCTGAAGCATTAAAGATGTACTCCAATAAAGTAGTTACTCTGATTCTCTTCCCAAAATAGATGAATTTGACATTTTTATTATTATGTAGCATAGAGTAACAAATTCCCTCATTTCTATGTTTGCATTCATTATTATATTAAATATCATAGGAGAAGCAGTTAATTCAAAATTTGATTCTGGGTGTTAATTGTAGCATTTTAGTCACAAACTTTGAAGGGGGTCTCTTAACTAGCAAGAGAACAATGTTTAAAATAATTGCCCACAAATTTAAGGGAATTATATACTTATTAGACATACAGATATTAGCTTGAAAAATTACTGATCTTTCCCTTTTTATTAAAAATTTTCTTTTGTATTCAACAGACATTTCAGTATTGAAAAACTAAAAAGATTATACCTAAAACTATGAACTTCTGTTATATAGTTTACTTTCTTATTAAATCGAACATCCTTTTCTTTTCATTCACCTTCCTGCTGTAACTTATTCTTTCCTTTGCTCCTTTAAAAATGTTGTCTCAAAACCTGCTGTATACTCATCAGATATTAGTTTGATTTTTGTTTGTTTTGTTTTTAAACTAAAAAATACTAGGCGTCTATCTTTAATACCTGTCTGGGTATTAAAATTTTTATTTCACTTTTCCCTTCTCCTGGGCAGAACCAACCTGATCTAATACAATGGTTAAGGGACTACTTAAAATTACTACCAAGAAATTGACTATAATCTTGCTCTCCTTTGGGAGTTTAGTATACTGAGGACCCTATTAAGATTAGACAACTAGGTCATTCTTAGAGGTCTCTAAGTAGTTAAGCATTTGACTTGAAATATTCATGATTTTTCTAAAATCACCCCATCTTAAGCCAGTTTTAGACATTATAGTGTGTTATGATTTACTGAAAATTATTTTTATAATCCTTATAATCCACAATTCATTCCAGTATTTTCATATTATTTTTTATTAAATACATTTTATTGTTCATAGCTATCACCATATTTGTCATAGAAGTGTATTTATCATGATTATTAGTTGGTTGATAATTTAAAAACAGTAAATCTTTCTGTCCAGAATCCATCCACTCATTTAAGAAAAATCTATTGAATAGCTAACTACATGCAAAGTACTGCTAGGTTACCAGAGTAAATAAACTATATTCCTGTCCTTGTTAATAATTCTGATTGGAAAATAAGACAATTATAATATAGGCAAGATGTAGTAAGTGTAATAAGAGAGGTAAAAAGAATATCCACTTTAATTCTGAAATAAATACAAAGACCCTATTTAGTTGCAAAACATTTTCAATCATCATGTTTAAGTTTATAAGTATCCAATTAAAACACAATTCAGGTCACTTCATTTGTTGTTGTTTACTCCCCTTCTGCCTTGGAATTGATACTTAATATCAATTCTAAGATAGAAGGTAAGGATTTTGTTTTTGTTTTTTTTTAATGTATTGAAACCATCCTCAAGACTTAATTGGCTCAAAGAACTACAGACTGAAGGGGAGGGGGGCAGCTGGGTGGCTCAGTGGATTGAGGGCCAGGCCTAGAGTTGGGAGGTCCTGGGTTAAAATTTGACCTCAGACACTTCTAGCTGTGTCACCCTGGGCAAGTCACTTGACCCCCATTGCCTAGCCCTTACCACTCTTCTGCCTTATTGGTTCTAAGGCAGAAGGTAAGGGTTTAAAGAAAAGAGAAAAGAAAAGAAAAGAAAAGAAAAGAAAAGAAAAGAAAAGAAAAGAAAAGAAAAGAAAAGAAAAGAAAAGAAAAGAACTATAGACTGATGGATAGATTACTTCCTTAGTCACCTGCGTACTAAAAGTTACAGGAATTCCAGCCTTATGCTTGGTTAGTAAACCACTCAAAAGGAAGGGGATCCACATTTAGTTGAATATCCTTCTCCTGCTATGGCTAAATAAGTCTCTTTTTGTTTGTGTTATATGGCCTAGGAGTGTCTATTATTGTACCTAAACTACCAGGGTACCTGTTAGAGTCATTCCAACCCACAATGATATGTCTTTTTGATATGGGGAACTCCCATCAAGAAAAATTCTATCAGTGCAGATCAAAAACTTCTTCAATTTAGAGAGCTTTTGGGAGGTCAGTGATGTTAAGTGATTTGCACATTTTTTGTCAGGCATTGTTTGTATCTGACGCTTGTCTTCCTGATTTAGAAGCTGTCAGTGAAGACTTCCTGGCTATTCAGCTAGCTTCGTTTTTTATATCTCTGGTCTGCAACTTTTTGTTGGCATTTACAATACAGTTTTTAGTACTTAAATTGTATATTGTCTTTCCTTAGATTTATCTCCCTGTATAAGGCAGGCATTTGTGGTTCAGGAAATACCAAAGAAATTGTCTGTCTTCTATAAAGGTTAAATTTAGTGGTTGGACTTAAATTATGTGAAATAACATGGTCCTGGAGTTATTATATCTCAAGTCAGAAGTTTATTTACAAAATAGAGTGGAAACAATAAAGTAGAAAAATGTGAGAGGTTAGACAAAATACCTATACTAGTCCTCAACCAAGAGGCCTCCTCCAAGATGGAAGCTAGTCTTTAGAAAACTAGGAAAGTAGTCAGCCCTTTTCATTCACCCAACAAAGTAGACCAGGAGTTGGAATCCAAGTTCATGCCTCCATCTAAGCCTCAGTCTCCAGTGAAGTTATGGAATACTATCTCCAGGAGACACTCCACTAGACTCACTTTCTTTGCCTCATTTTCAAGCTAGTCAGTTCTGGCTTTTAAGACAGAATTTTCTTGTTTTAGTTCATGTGCCTCTGTTTCTAGATGACCTATTTTGCTTTTTAAGTTCTTTTCCCAATTGTCTTCAGCCTCTCTTAATTGTTTTTTTAATCGTGTTTTGAGTTTTTCTAAAGCCTGAGTCCAATTCACTGGATATTGTCCCATCTCCAGAATTACCAGTCATTTCACTTGTTAATCCAGTGGCATTTTCTCTGATTTCATTCCTCTTGGCATCTTTGCAGCTTCCAACATTATCCATTATAACAGACTGGGAAACTTAAAATATGATATTCCAGAAGGCAAAGTATATAAAGCCTATTATAATGGTAGCTATGAAAATTTAGATGATTCTGACTCTCACTCCTCAGCATTTGAATTATTTCTTTTTAGCTGCTTGCAGCATTTTTTTCTTTGATCCGGAATCTCTGGAGTTTTACTATGATATTCCTGTGAGTTCTCATTTCAGGGTTTCAAGAGGTGGCTGGTAAACGGCTTTCCATTTTGGCCCTCTGCTTCTAAGAGATCTGAACAGTTTTCTTTTATATCTTGAAATCTGATCTATCTCCTTTTTCTTCAGTCATGCCTTTCAGGTAATCCATTGATTTTTAAATTATCTCTGATTTGTTTTCCAAGTCAGTTATTTCTGTTATAAGATACCTTGCACTTTTTCCTCTTTTTTCAGGCTTTTGACTTTATTTTAATCTTTCTTGCCTCATGGAGTCATTAGCTTCCATTTGGTCCCTTCTTTTTTCAGGAAGTGTGTTGCTTGGGCAAAGTTTTATACCTTTTATGCCAAGCTCTTAATACCCTTTCCAGTCTTTCTAATATAGCTCTCATTTCTTTTCCAGTTTTATAGCTTCTGTCACCACTGCCCACAGACATTTTTGTCTCCCTGTTCTGTTGTAAGATGGAAAAATAACTCCCTAGGATTCTTGCATCACTGTGACTCTTCAGTTTCATGATTAGGATTCAATTTGATGTGTTTTCTAAATTTGTTGGAAGGAGGTTTTTGTTTGTTTTTTGAGGGGAAGTCTTCTATAGTTCTTCCTACTATTCTGTTATATTCGGTCTGGCTCTTCCCACCTCCACTTTAACCATCATTGACCCTCTGCCAAGCCATAGATACTCTATCTCCCCCAGGTTTTGCTCTTGCCTTTTTCATTAAAGAGTAGCTCTATGCATTTCCTGCCCTGATATCTCTGAAGATGATAAGTACAACAAGCAAACACCCAATGAAGACATGGGGGTCCAATACAGGGGCACAGGTTGGCCTTGACAAGGATAAAGGACAACTGTCAGAGGTGGAAGTCAAGGAGGAAGGATCAGGTGATGGTACAGAGGAATTTTGAGTTAAGAAGAGAGGAAGGAGACTGACAAATGATTACTTCTGGGCTTTTGCTGAGGAAGAGTGGAGAAGTCATATGGAAGTTTTGAATAGAGAAAGCATGAAGTAATTGCTATGGAGAATGTGATAGTTAAATCAGAGCAGAGTAAAAAAATGGTAGTATGATCTTAAAGAGCTAATGAAATTAGATAAGGTGTATGCCAGTGATAGCAAACCTATGGCACACAGAGCACTCTCTGTGGCCACTTGACCACCCTACCTCCTCATCCCCCACCGTTCGTTACTAGAAAAGCAAAGGAACTCGGTGGAGCTGCTCCCCTCCCCCTCTCCACCATACCTGATTACATTTTTTTCACTTCATCTGCCCAGCAGCCCAATGAGAGCACTTTTCTCACTTCTCTGTGAGGTAAGAAAGGGCATGGCACATGATCTCTAGGGTTTGGGGTGGGAGCAGGTCCAGGTACTCCACCCCGAAAATGTTGGCCATCACTGGTATATACATTAATCCCAGTTGGCTGAATATCATGGCTTTTTCTTACGGGTTTCTTTTGGACAAGTATCAGCAGAGAAGGTGGATGATGGGAATTGTCTGCAGTTAGAAGTGTACTATATGTTGTTTTAGTAACTCAATGGTTATATTTTGGTCTCAGATGTTATTATTACTGCACATATTTTGTTAGTCCTTCATTTTATAAATCCTGGGTAGTGGTTTTTTAATTATTTGTATAGGAAACCTAAAAACATTGTTAAAATAGAGTAATAGAGATACATTACCATGTGCCTTTTTTTCACATGTATCAGATGCCTTTATTTCTATAGAATGAAACGTGCTACTATAGGTTGTTATTATTAGGGCATATAAACTAAATGCCAGTTAAAAATGGAAATAAACTTGATGTCACTATATACAAGGTAGCATAGCATTTACAAAACAAGCTTAATTGTACTATTTTTTTTAAGTGAAGCACTTATTTAAGATATTTTTTCCATGGTTACATGATTCATGTTGGTTTCCCTCTTTCCACTGGGTTATACATATATTACCACTTAATATCTATTTCCATGTTACTCATTTTTGTAATAGAGTAATCTTTTAAAACCAAAACCCAAATCTTATCCTACACAAGTGACATACCGTATGTTTTTCTTCTGAGTTTCTAATCCCATAGTTCTTTCTCTAGCTGTGGATAGTGTTCTTTCTTATAAGTCCCATGGGATTGTCCTGGATCATTGCATTGCTGTTAGTTAGCAAAGTCTATTACATTTGATCATCCCACAGTGTTTCAGTTACTGTGTATAATGTTCTCCTGGTTCTGCTCATTTCACTCCACATCAATTCATGTAGGTTACTTACTATTATTCTTTTTTTAACTGAAAATTTTTATTTAGTTAATTAATTTAGAATATTTTTCCATGATTCATGTTCTTTCCCTTCCCTCCAACCCCCTTTCCCTTTTCCCCCTCCCATTCACCCCCCCCCCCAGCCAACGTGCAATTCCACTAGGTTTTACATGTATCATTGATCAAGACCTATTTCCATGTTATTGATCACTAACTAGGGTGATCACTTAGAGTCTACATCCCTAATCATATTTCCATTGAACCACGAGTTCAAGCAATTGTTTTTCCTCTGTGTTTCTACTCCCATAGTTCTTCCTCTAAATGTGGATAGCGTTCTTTCTCATAAGTCCCTCAGAATTGTCCTGGATTATTGCATTGCTATTATAACTTACTATTGTTCTTAATCCTTTAGAAATGAGCTGCACAATTGAAAAAGCTCTTGCAGATGCTAAAGCACTTGTTGAACGATTAAGAGACCATGACAATGCAGCAGAATCTCTGATTGAACAAACTACAGCTCTCAATAAGCGAGTGGAAGCAATGAAACAGGTTTGTATATTTTTAATTTTATTATAAAAGAAAATATTTATCTTAGATATAATTTGAACTACATTGGTGTTTAGTTAGTATCTATTTGTATCTATAATTCTCTAAATGAAGAAGTGGGAAAACTACTGCTGGAGGGCCAGATCTGGGGTCTATGAGCCAAGAATGGTTTTTACATTCTTAGTACAACAAAACTATTTTAAAATGTAAAAATCCTAGATCTTAAAAGTAATTTGACATTTTATATTATTAAGATATTAACTTTAGACATTGACATATGTAGCTTATTGCATTTAATATTCATGTTCAATTTTAATATATTTGGGTACAGAATCTCATTTACTTACTTCGGTTTCAGACTCTTTTCTGCCAAATTAAGTTCATAGACTCATATAGCTAAAGCTGGAAGTGACCTGCAAAGCCATATTGTGCAAGCCCCTCATTTTACAGAAGAGGAAACTGAAATGTAGGAAGATTAAATGACTTCTCCCCAAGTTTATACAGGAAGTCAGCTTCAGGTGCAGTATGTGAACTGTAATCCTCTACCTCCAGAGCTCTTTCTACTGGACATCCTACTGTGTTGTCTCTTTTTTTTTTGTAATAATATTTTCTTTTTCCCCAATTATATGTAAAAACATTTTTAAACCTTTTTTTTTAATTTTTGAGTTCTAAATTCTCTCATTCTTTCCCATCTTTCCTCCTACCCCTCTCCCTTCCCTGAGATGGTAAACAATCTGATACAGATTTTACATTGTGCAATCATATATAAAACATTTTTCCATATTAGTCATTTTATGGAAGAAATCTCAAATAAAAAAAGAGAGAGTGAAATATCGTATATTTCAGTCTTCTTTCAGACTCCATAATTTCTTTCTCTTAAGGCAGGTAGCATTTTTCATCACAGCTCTTTAGGATTGTCTTGGACCATCACATTGCTGAGAATAAGTCATTCATAGTTAATCATCAAAAAATATTGCTTTCACTGGGTACATTGTTCTTGTTCTGCTCACTTTCCTTTGCATTAGTTCATATAGGATTTTCCAGATATTTCTGAAATCATTCTGCTCATCATTTCTTACAGCACAGTAGTATTCCATCATAATGATGTATCACAATTTGTTCATCCATTACCCAGTTGATGGACAACTCCTCAATTTCCTCTTCTTTGCTACCACAAAAAGAGCTGCTATAAACATTTTTGTCCTTTTTCTTTTTTTTTGGGGAGGGGGGGGTTACAGACCTAGTCATGGTTTTGCTCATTGGACATAGTCCTAAATTGTTCTCCAGAACATTTGGATCAGATAACAACTCCCCCAATAGTGCATGAGTGTCCCAATTTTCCCATATTCCCTCCATATATATGTTGCCTCTTTATTATAATCTATACGCTTTTATAATTTGAAGAGGTACATTTTGCCCCATCTAGCACACTATAACAATTGAATTTGAAAGAGAAAGCATATCTTCATTTTTAAGTTAATTTACTAATCAAAATATAAATTAGCCAATTTACTTACTCCATAATCCAAATGGATGCCAACGAGTATGAGCAGGGCAAAAAAAAAATTTTTTAAACAAGTTGCTGGGAGAGAACAAAGGAAAGAGGAACTGTGGAAGAGACGAGAAGGGATGAGGAGTGAGGGAGAAGGGGAGAGATCCCTAGGTGAATGTTCTATTGTCAATCTTAAATATACCTTGAAACCTCATCATCCAATCCCTGCCTTGGAACTTCTCAAGACATCTCTGATTGGTAAATAGCCATCAAGGTGGTAGGTGCATGGGGCCCCTCCCCCCCAGTTCAATGATTCCCAAAGTGGGCACTACTGCCCTCTGGTGGGTGCTGCAGCGATCAAGGAGGGTGGTGATGGCCACAGGTGCATTTATTGTTCCTATTAATTGCTATTAAAATTTTTTTAAAAATTAATTTCCAGGGGGCTAAGTAATATTTTTTCTAGAAAGGGGGCAGTAGGCCAAAAAAGTTTGGGAACCACTGCACTAGTTCATTACTTAAAAAGTCAGAGGGACTCTGGCTGAGCTGCTCCCTTTCCCCTTTCCACTGTGCCTGATGACATTTTTTTACATCACCCACCCCTCTGCCCAATGGGAGTGCTTTCTTCTTCCCGGGGGGGGGGGGGGGGGCTATCTCTAAAATGTTTCCCATCACTGGCCTAGGCCAAGATGGCTCCAGTTTATTGATTTGAATCTTCCTAGTGGTTCAAGTAGCTGCTAACTTGGCCCTGCCTTTAATCCTGTTATCTTTCTAAGATCCAAACAAAAGAAGTGGCTGTCCCAAAGGAAAAAAAAAAAAAAGAAGTGGCTCTTAGCCTGGCAGGGAGAAACTGTAAAACTATATCCTCAGTTTAGAATCAGATGGGTTTTCAAGGGGAAGCTGAAGATAAAACCATTTCACAAAAAATATTCCAATTCAGAATTAATTTTTGACAATACCTCTATTAAAGTATGAGAAATTGATATTACTTATAGCTTAGGGTGACCAAATAATTCTTTTTAATAATAGTTTTGCATATTAAAGCAATAGCAATACACTTCTGTAGTTAATAAAAATACACTGTTATAAGAAGTGTAAGGGGGGGGGAAGGGTTTTTTTGTCGAATATATTAAAAGATGGTCACCAGAGGATTGAACTATTTTCAATCCTCAATTAAGAATAATCTCAAGTCAAAATTGACTTTTATGGAAGTTTATTTACAATTAAGAAGAGAGAGAGGAAATAAGGAAATGAGAATCTAACACAGCAGGTAAATTGCTACGATCTTATTAATCCAGGTAGGTCTAATTATCCCTCAGCTGAGAGTCAGAGGGCCAGAAGCCCAGAGGTGAATGAAGCAAAGCTTCATTCACAGAGTCTATTAAGGAAGTTCCTTAAGAGAAGTTCAGGAAGATTCAGTCAGTCTTTAAACTCACCACCTCCACGGACCAGAAGAGAGCTAGAAGACTTCCTTCACCAGCCACCCTCTTCATCAGAAGCACACTCTCACTCACTCAACTCCTTTTTAAAGGAGTCACTCATGCGTCATTCCTGTGCCTCCCTCCTACTTTGCATGTCCAATCACAATAGGATATTAGGATGCCTAGGGGGCAGTCAAATTAATTCTGATTTGTCATCCTTTCTAGCACATGTGGGTTAAGGACCTCCCAGAATTGGAGGTGGTCTCACCTTTGGTGATTAAATCTAAAGATGGGCAGTGTAGACTTTAATTATCACAGAAGTACAGTGATTATTTTTTCATTGTGGCACTACTCCAGAACATAGGGTTTTTTTGTTTGTTTGGTTGGTTTTTTTATCCTTACCTTCCACCTTAGACTCAATACTGTGAATTGGTTCCAAGGCAGAAGAGCGGTAGTAAGGGCTAGGCAATGGGGATTAAGTGACTTGTCTAGGATCACATAGCTAGGAAGTGTCTGAGGCCAGATTTGAACCCAGGACCTCCCATCTCTGGACCTGGCTCTCAATCTACTGATCCACCTAGTTGCCCCCTAGGACATAGGTTCTTAAGAAGAATTGGTAGTAAGGGCTATAAGACAATGATTCAGTAATATCATTC
Organism: Gracilinanus agilis; assembly: GCF_016433145.1. NCBI lineage: Eukaryota > Metazoa > Chordata > Mammalia > Didelphimorphia > Didelphidae > Gracilinanus > Gracilinanus agilis. The sequence continues at coordinate 181,332,246 of NC_058134.1, read as the reverse complement.
CTAGGTCTGTATCACAACGAGATTAAAAGGGGGTATGGGAAAGACCTACTTGTAAATGTGTGTGTGTGTGTGTGTGTGTTTATATATAGCTGCACTTTTTGTGGTGGCAAAGAATTGGAAATTGAAGGTCTGTCAATCAGTTGGAATGGCTGAACAAATTGTGCTATATAATGGTGAAGGAATACTATTGTGCTGTAAGAAATGATGAACAAAATTATTTCAGAAGAACTGGAAAGACCTACATGAACTGATACAGAGTGAAGTAAGCAGAACCAGTACATTGCTGTACTCACTAACAGCAATATCATGGAATGATCAAATGTGATAGACTACTCTCAACAAAACAATACAAAAACGATCCAGAACAATTTAGAAGCACTTAAGACCAAGAATGCCATCCACCTTCAGAGAAAGAACTGTTGGAGTCAGAATGCAGATCAAAGCATGCAATTTTTCCCTTGAATTTATTTGGATTTATGTTTGGGGGTTTTGATTTTATAAGATTACTCACTTATAAAAATGAACAATAGTGGGAAAAATATTAATTTTTCTTAAAGAAGCATTGGTGTAAGTGGATAGAGAGCAAGGCCTGGAGATGGGACATCCTGCATTCAAATTTTGCCCTGCTGTGTCACTTAACCCTTATTTGCCTTGCCCTTCCTACTCTTCTGCCTTGGAACCTTGAATATTTACTATCAATTCTAAGACAAAAGCTAAGTGTTTAAAAAAGAAACACTGGCATTAACCCTAGATGCAGTTAATATTAAAAATGCACATGCACATTTTCTCATTTTTAAATAGGATGTTTATACCTAATAATGTGAGGTATAGTTTTCCAATGCTAAGAAGTTTATTCAGGTATTCTGAGTACATATCCTAGGGCTTAGTGTTCTAATATATTTGCTAATAGTTATTCTTTTGTCCTTGGAGAAGATCTTCACCTTCTCTGTATTTCCATATAGATAAGAAATAGTCTTCTTACAACAGAGTCATTTTAAGTTATGAAGAATATATTTTCCCATGGAACAAATATAGTTCGGTTCCCAGGCCAATCCATAAAAATGTGTTTAAAACCACCTAGCTCTGTTGAATCTGAAAACCATGTATAACTGGGGAAAAGTAAGGGAGTTCCAGGCTCAGGTACCAGAGATGTATCATCCCCATAGTAACACACTCTCCACTGTCCATCTGCCTGGCAGTGTGAGAGGGGAAAGAGCTCCATTAAGGCTTGGGGATATGGTTAATAGTGGGATGGTTTATATTATTGTTAAATTCCTGGCCTATCTGGCTTCTCACGTCTGAAATTCTAAAATATAGGACCATACCTTCTTTTTTTTTAATTTTTTTTATTTTAAACCCTTAACTTCTGTGTATTGACTTATAGGTGGAAGATTGGTAAGGGTAGGCAATGGGGGTCAAGTGACTTGCCCAGGGTCACCCAGCTGGGAAGTGTCTGAGGCCGGATTTGAACCTAGGACCTCCTGTCTCTAGGCCTGGCTCTCAATCCACTGAGCTACCCAGCTGCCACCTAGGACAATACCTTCTTAATGCTTTTCTTCTAAGGACTCCAGGATACTGTTTAATGTACTTTGAGTATTCTTAATTTTAAGTAAGTTCAATTCACAGAATTACTGTTATAAAATTTTTTTTACACTTGTAAATTTTATTTTTATTTTTGGTTTTAAATTCTCTTCCTCTCTCCACCCTTACCTTACCCATTGAGAAGGCAAAAAATATGATACTGTATTAAGTGTATTTAAAAGATAAAAAAAATGTGCTTTAGTCTGCACTTGTCCAGACTTGCTTTAGTCTGCACTTGTCCACTGTTCTCTTTCCAGAGGGGATAGTAGTTCTCATCATGAGACCTCTGGAATTGTGAATCATTGCACTGATCACAGTTGTTGTCTTTAATAATTGATTATCTTTACATTTTTGTTGTTTCTATATAAATTTTCCCCCTGGTTCGGCTTACTTTACTTTGCATTAGTTCATACAAGTCATACCAGATTCTCTGAAACTTCCTTTTGATTCTTACAGCACAATAATATTTTCATCACATTCATATACCCTAATTTGTTCAGCCATTCCCTAGTTGATAAGCACTCCCTAAGTTTCTAATTCTTTGCTACCCCAAAAAGAATGGCTTTAATATTTTTGTACATATGGTTCCTTTTCCTTATTCTTTGATCTTTTTGGGGTAAAGAACTAGTAGTAGCACTCAGGTTCACAACTTCAAAGTCATCCATTACACCTCATTCTCCTTCACCACACATAACCATTCATTGATTTACTTCTGTCCACTCACATAACCCTAGTTTAGGTCTTCATCAGTTCTTCTCTCAACCATTAAAGAAGTCTCCTAATTGGTGTCTCTACCTCAGGTCACTTCTACACTCCAGGTTATCTTCCTGCCAAAAGGATGTTATTGAAACACAGGTCTGAGGACGTCACTCTCAAACTCAGCAGTGGATTGAAGGAGGGTTGGGAGGATTGTGCCAGATGCAACATCAAAGGATATTCACAGTTCATACCCCTTTCGGCATAATTCCAGATTAATCTCCAAGATAGTCTATTAGTGTACCTATTTTCCAGCATTTGTTATTTTCCTTTTCTATCTTCTTAGCTAATCTGATGGGTGTGAAGTACTATTTGAGTTCTAGTTTGCATTTCTCTAATTATTAACGATGTAGAGCCTTTTTCCATAAAATTATTGTTAGCTTTGAATTCTTCCTCCAAAAACTATCTGTTCATATCCTTAGACTATCATTTGGGAAATGACTCTTATTTTTATAAATTTGACTCACTTTCTTAATTGTAAAATTTTTCAAGAAAGAAATGCTCATTTTGCAAAATCTCAGGCTTCTAGCATTGAGATTTTCAGATTTTAATGTCACATGAGGTCATATTACATACTGCTAAACAACAGCAAATTCCCAAATCAAAATTCCAGGAGCTTTTACCAGAGTTGGAATCATTAGGCTTGGAAAATTTTCCTTTCTTCCCAGTAATGAAGAGGAATCTTTCACAGCAGTAATAGACTAATGTCTTAGTTGAAAAGAGAGCTACAAAATATACAAACAGTGGACTACAATTCCCAATATGTTTTGGGATAAGTCAAAAGTTTTCATTTCAAGACCATAGGGAACATTTTCTTCAGGAAGTCACTCTGTTTTCTTCAGGTAAGTTGGTAATAAAATACAACTTAATTTTTAGAACTTATAGTTTATCTTTTCAAGAATACATAAAGAGGAGGGCAGCTGGGTAGCTCAGTGGATTGAGAGTCAGGTCTAGAGACGGGAGGTCCTAGGTTTAAATTCGGCCTCAGACACTTCCCAGCTGGTGTGACCCTGGGCAAGTCACATGACCCCCATTGCCTACCCTTACCACTCTATTGGTAGGAGCCAATACACAGAAGGGTTTAAAAAAAAAGAATACATAAAGAAAGGTGCATATTAATATAGCTTCTAATAAACTGGAATTAGTTTTGTTGCTGTAATTATCTGAAACTCTCAATACTTCTTTCTGCCTACACAACTTAATACTAGCTACTGATTTAATAAGTAAGTTCTGTACAATTCAATGAACTAAAATGTAAAAATAGCTGATTAAGTTTTCAAATTAATAACAAAAGAGAACCAGGAATATTTTGTTTCATTTACTTGTATTATGGGAATAGTCACATAGAGGCAATGACATAGTGGATAGAAGATGGGTTAAACTCTGAAAGATCTGAGTTCTGTTTAGTCCTACCTTCAACATATGCTTGTTTTGTAAGCAGGGACGAAGGAATTAACCTCTCAATGCACCAAGCAACTCTATAAGTTATGGATGAACTGCTAAATTATATTTCTAGAGAAAAGGGAAATTCTACCATGAGCTCCCTTACCAAAAAAAATCACAACTTGTGACTTCCTCATTCACTGATCTCAATCCTCCAAAAAAGTATCATTCAGAGAGTAAATTGCTTATTGAATAGTAACTGGCACTAAAAATAGGTTCCAGTTTTTTAAGTAAAATGAATGAGTTTCTTGTATGAAATTATTTTCCTTCTTCAATCTTTACAATTTAGTATCAAGAAGAAATTCAAGAACTTAATGAGGTTGCAAGACACCGACCACGATCTACATTAGTTATGGGAATTCAGCAAGAAAACAGGCAAATCAGAGAATTGCAGCAAGAAAATAAAGGTAAGTTAAAGTGCCTCTAATTATGGTAAATTAAAAGTAAAACCTCTTCAGTGGTTGTGAGACTGAATTATTTTCTGATTTTAAATCAGTAGATCTATTGTGATTTATTATTAAGCAAATACTAACATAGCTAATTATACTTACTTTGCAATCGTTTACTTATTAAGAAATCAGTTTTAGTACATTAAATGTCATGATATTTTTGTCACTTTTAAATGTAAATCTGAATTTTTGTCCTCTCCCATTTACTTTCTCTTCATGATTACACAGTCAAGTATATTCTGTTTTTCTGGTTTGGTTCTGTTTTCTTTGCTTTGCATTATTTTAGAAAGTCATAGAATTTTAGCGTTAGGTGACAATTCAGTGGCCAGTGTAGTCCAATTCATTCTTGAAACTGCATACTTTCTCTCCTCTCACTATTTTTCTCCACTCCTTCCACCTCTCCAGCTTGAGAATACAAGAATTACAATACCCATTTCATATAAATGAAATCATACAAAATATTTCCAAAAGGAAAAAAAAACAAAGAAAGAAATGCTTTAGATTGCGCTCTGAGTCTGTCATATCTGGAGGTGTATAACATTTTTTTATCATGAGACCTTTGAAATTGTGATGCATGATTATATTGGTCAGAATCACTAAGCCTTTCATGATCAATTAACTTTACAAGTTTTTAGTTTCTATAGAAATTTTCCCTTGGTTCTGGTCACTTCATTTGCATCATTCCACATAGGTCTTCCCATGTTTTTCTGAAACCATCCTTTTCATCATTTTCTACAACATAAAAGTATTCTAATACATTCATATACCAAAACTTGTTCAAACATTTTCACTTTTCAATTTCTTGCAGTTTGGCTTCTGACTCCCATCAGTCAGCTGAAATTGTTCTCTTCAAAATGTATAGTTATCTTGTAATTGCCAGATCTAATGACCTTTTCTCAGTCTCATCCTTGACCTCTCTACAACATTCAACACTGTTGACCACCTTCTCTCCTGGATAGTCTTTCCTTGCTGGGTTTTCCCTTCCTAGCTGTCTGGTCATTCCTCATTCTACTTTGCTGAGGTATTATCAATATCTTACTCTATAACCTTCTCTTCTCTCTCCTCACTGTGTTAGTGAACTCAGTATTAACCATGGTTCAGTTTTCCTCTCCTTACAGATGATTTCCAAATCTGCCTGTCCTGCACTAGCCAGTTCTCTTGAACTCCAATCTCACGTTACCTGAACATTTTGAACTGAATGTACTGTGTAGGCATTTCAAACTCAGCATATATAAAACAGCACTCGTCTTTCTCCCAAAACCCATCTCTTTCCAAATTCTCCATTTCTATTAAGGGAACCACTATCCTCCCAGGCACTCAGGTTCACAACTTTAAAGTTAATCTTTACTCCTTGTTCTTCTTCACCATACAACCATTCATTGATTTACCTCCACATTATCATTTATATCCACTCAAAAAGCCATTACCCTAGCTTAGGTCTTCATCAGCTCTTCTTTAGATCATTAAAGAAGTCTCTCTAATTGTTCTCTCTGCCTCAGATCACTCCCACACTCCAGGTTATCTTCCACTTTCATGCCAAAGGGATATTGCTGAAGCACAGGTTTGAGGATGTCACTCTTGTTCACAGTGGTTTGAAGGAGGATTGGGAGGATTGTACCAGATGCAGAAAAGAGAAATCATAAGAGGGGTAATGTTTGGGGAGAAAGCGATAATGAATTTGGTTTTAGACTAAATTTCAGACCAAAGTGGGAAGTGGTAGCATCCAGTTGAAAGCACCAAACTGGAACTCTGGGGAGATATTAAAGATGGAGATACAGATTTGGGAACTAGTATGTAGAAATTATATTTGAAGAATATAGAGAATAAAGTATAGGGCCATGAAAAAAAATCATAGGGAACACCTACCCTGGAGGGGTGAGAAAAGAATGTAGAACCAGTAAAGTGTCCATCAGGCTGATAAGAAGGAAAATAATAGAGTTCAGTGACATAGAAATCTAAGGGAAATGATAGAGCTGATAGAAACCTAGGGGAAAATGTATCAGGTGCCTTTTTAAGAGGTCAGGGGAAAAAATCAGCATATGCACTGAACTGGGGAGTCAGAGGAACTATATTTACTGCCTATATGATCAGTTAATTAATTCCTTAGTTTCTTCATCTGAAAAATAAGGGTTTTGGACTACATGATTTTCAAGGTGCCTCGAAGTTCTAAATCTTTTGATACCCAGAGCACTGCTGGTGGAGCCATGAAGCATGAAGTATGGCCCAGTTGTTCTGGGTAGTTGTTATTAACCTTCTTTGTGGTAGGGAGGCATAGAGGAACAGAAAAAGCGTTATGTGTGGTCCAAGGAAGGAAAGGACCGTTACTGACTTGGGAGAAGGAATATAAATGGTATTTGAGCTATGCTTTAAAGGATAAGTGGAATTAGACCTGAGGTCCATAGGGCTAGGCATTTCAGGTATAGAAAATTATAGAAGTAAAGACATGGAGACAAACAAGTACCAAGTGCTTTGTAGAATTATTAGAGAATCATCTGAGTTGAAAGATTATGAGAGGTAATTTGTCTAATTCCTTACTTAAATCATGTTTTTAATTAATTGCTTCCATATCTTAGTATTTTGAAATCCTTCTCTTCCTTCTAGACCCAGCCTTAGGTGCTATCCCCACCATGAATCCTCCCCTGATTTCTCCTAGTTAGAGGTAACCTCAATCGCTAATATCTCAGTTCTCTCTAACCTTTTTTTCTCCCATTGATCACATTTTAATTTGCATAGAGTCATTTGTATATATTTAATGTCTATTTTAATTGAATTAAATAAATCCCATTTACAGGGTTCCCAGTTGGTGATATCTATACTCAACTTGAAGACTTCTCAGTGTGAAAAGTACACTGAGTCAGTCGACTCGATTTTTGAATGGCTCTAATTGTTAAGATCTTCCTTTATATTGAGCCAAAACTTTTCCCCTTCATCTTCCACTTATTGGTACTAATTCTGCCCATTTGTGCCTAGAAAAAATAAAGCTACTTCTAGCATATTATAACCCATTAAATATTTTAAAACAGATTGTATTCATCTAAGCTTTCTCATCTGTAAGGTAAATGAGTATGGAGACTTCAGATAGGTCAGTTGGGTAGGAAATAGAGAAAATGGATGGGAGTTCTATGAAACAAGATTGGGAAAGCAATGAAGGATAAGACTGTAAGTGGTTGCACAAGCCACAAAACTTGAATTTCAAGCCAAGAAGATTATATATTAGTAGGGTATAATAGGGATGGCCATTTGTTGGCCCGGATGGATGATCATTCTCCCACATCACACACCTTTACTGAGAAGTTCAGACCTACATAGGGAATCATACATGGGTTATACATGAGGGGAAGTATTTGTGACCAAGGCACATGCCAAAAAGAGCAAGTCATGCCTCTGACATTACAGGAGTGCTACTGTCTTCTGGTGATGTTGTTAAACTACTCTCTGTTGATAGTCACATATCTACTACTTCAGCTATCCAACTATCTTTAAGGTCCTTAATATTATCCATTAAAGACACTGTGCTTATTATTAGTAGTAAGTTACTTTCCTGCAAGGAGAGGATAGAACCATCAGATAGATCTTTCAGCCATCTCTACTTTCTTTTCCTAGAGTAAAATCATCAATTCATGAGTAATCTTTTATTTTGGTAGGTTTATATTTTTATCAAGTTTTCTTTTTTAAAAAAAGATATCTTGCTTTTTAGGAAATGATTTGGGTTTTTTGTACTGAAAGGACTTTGCTTTTTTTTTTTTTAATTCCAAAATTTGAATAAAATGCATTTTGATTTTTAATAGAATTACGCACATCGCTTGAGGAACACCAGTCTGCTTTAGAACTCATAATGAGCAAGTACCGAGAGCAAATGTTTAGGTTGTTAATGGCCAGCAAAAAGGATGACCCAGGTATTATAATGAAGTTAAAGGAGCAACATTCCAAGGTATTTTTTCTTTTTCTAAACTTTTAAAAATGAAAAGGAGACATTGGTTAACTTTTATTTGCTTTGTATTGTTCAGATTTTTAAAAAATCTCATGAATAACGGCAGCCTCATTTAAACATTGTCTTTTCAACTGTGATTTCTCCCACTTCTGTTCTTTATCTGTAAATTTGTAAAGTGTTTCATTCTTGATCGCCTTCCTTAAAATCTGATGTTCTCTTTTATTCTTTGTGTGATGTATTAAAACATAGACAAAACCCTACTTTTTCTAAGATATGAGCATTTAAAGAATATTTTGATCTTATGCCTTTATATATTTCAAAATGATTTCCATAAAATAAAAATACTGAAAATTCTAGAAAAAACACCAACAAACAATTGAATGGTGACTGATGCATGTTAAATCCTTGAGATGATTTATTAGTTATTTTTAACTTTTTAGACAACTTATAATTTATTCTAGAAGAACTTAATTTACCTGTTCTCAGAATTTAGCAATTAAAAATTCAGAACAAGAATAAGAGGGCATTTTATCCAAAATTCCTTTAACAATAGCCTTTATGTCACCAAGAAGAAAAAAAGAATTATTGATTAACTTCAACTTTCTATAAGATGAAAAGGCAAGAAAGGCAGAAATAAGTGTGTCCTTCTAGCTGTTTTACCTCTTTAGGTGTCCATGGTTGGGAATATAGACTGGCTAATATTAACCTATGTTCTTAGGGGACCGTCATGAAGAATAATTATAGTAAGAGATTTTAATGTTTCTCTCTCATAGCTGAACAAATTAAGAATTTAGAGCTAAAAGCTTATAGTGCCCTCTGAATGGGACCACTAAAGAATATACCCATTTCTTGGCACTACATGGCAGTTTTATAAAAATAGACCATGTATTTGGGCACAGATTACAAATAAATGTAAAAATACAGTAATTTTAAACATCCATTGTGGACCATAATTAAATAAAAATAGTAATCAGTTTGGAGACCAAAGGCAAAAGATACAAACCTAAATGGAGATTTATTAATGAAATTCTAAATAATGAGTGGCTCAAAGAACAATTCATAAAAACAGTAAGTATATGAAAGATATCAGTAATGAAGCAATAGAAATAGGAGTGCTTAATGAGTGTTTATTACTGACTAAACTGGGTTAAGATAAAAATAAAAGAGCTGTAGGACCAGTATTATTAATGAATAATTTTCAAATGTAAATTAAATCCTGGACAAAGAATTTTTGCAGTTTTTCTGATAAATCATTTGCTGTGATTAAATTAATTTCAATATTAGGAAAAAATAATATTTTTTTAAAATTTCAAACTGCATAATTATTTTAATAGATTCAGATAAAGCTCTTGGCAGGGGGACTCATTTATGCCATTAAAAAAACTACTATGATGCTAAGCCACCAAAGAATCTAAAAATAAAAGCTAGCATTCTCAATACATACAGAAGTTAAAGCAAGGATACCATCTTTTCCCACTATTATTTGACAGTTCTGAAAATGCTTGCAACAGCACTAAGACAGAAAAGAAACTATTGACATAAAGACAAAGAGAAGACAAAATGTTTTTTTCCTGTTTGCAGATTTGATGTTTACTGAGAATCCTAGGAAGGTAGCAAAAAAACCTAATTGAAAATACCAGCAGACCACAAAACTTTGTTGTAGAACAGTGGCCATCAAAACCATTTGGAACTTGTAAAAATTAGAAAAGTAAGTTAATGGAACAGATTAGACAAGGAAGAATTAGAAATAATGGAACTCAATAACTCAAGGTTCAACAAACCTGAAAAAAATAAAATACTTAGGAAAAATGTTTCTTATTTAACAAGAATTGCTGGGACAACTGAAAATCAGTCTGGTAGATGTTAAATTTTGAACAGTATTTTACACCATAATTCACAATAAGTTATAAGTAGATAAATGACCTAAATGCTAACATTTATACCATTTAAAAATTTAGTAAATTAATCACATACTTTTTATAGGTATATGTAGTAGCTGACTTCTTAATCAAAAGATCAATCAAGGCAAAACACAATAGATAATTTTGGTTACGTGAAAAGCTTTTTCACAAACAAAAATCAGCTTAACCTAATCAAAAGAGAGGCATTTGGTTGGGGGAAAAAACTTTGCATCAAATATTTCTGAGTTTGATATATAGGTAGACAGCTATCAGGTTATATAAGACCAAAAGCCATTCCCTGAAAGATAAGTCATCAACAAACAGTTCTTAAAAGAATTGCAAACTTACATCCAAAGGAATCCACCAAATCCCTAGTAGTAAAAGAAATGCACATTTAAAAATCTCTAAAAGTTTCATCTGACATCAGCAAATTTCCAAAGATGACAACAGATGGGAATAGTCAGTGTTACAGAGATAGTAGGACGACTGGAACACTAATGTGTTGGTGGTAAAGCTGTGGATTGGTCCAGCCAGTCTAGAAAGCAACAAGGAATTGTGCAAAGAAAGTGAATAAAATAATGACTATTGCCTTTGAATCAGAGATTCCATTCAGAGGTATAAATTGCAAGAAGACCTAGGGCAAAAAGAAAGCAGGTTCACCAAAAATATGTAGAGCAATTCTTTTTTGTTTGTAATGACTGGAAACGACTCATTAGAGAATGGCCGAACAAAACATGATGCATGATTATAATGGAATATTGCTTTGCTATAAGAAATAATAAATAAGATTAATACAGAAAAGCATGAAAACACACGTACTGAAGTAAAGTTAAGTAAACAGAACCAGGATAACTATACACGGGACTATAACACATCAGTTGAAAACTAAATGCTGTAAAATTATAATGGCCAAGATTGGCCCAAAGAAGAAATGAGGCATAGCCCCACTTTTTTTTAAATATATATGTTCCTCAATTTTTTTTAATATTCAGTTAGTTTTGCTGAACTTTTTTTTCTCCCCCCACTTTTATTATTTTTTATAAGGAATCATTCTGGGGCAATGGGGTGGGCAACAATGCAGTAGGAAATGTAGGTAACATAAAGAAGGCTATCAAAAATATTTTTAAAAAAGAAAAAAATCCCTTCCTGTATACAACTTACTTTAAATTGGCATTTCTTGTTTTTCTATAGGTCGGGGCCTTAGTTGACTGGGGGCAGCTAGGTGGCTTTAGTGGATTAAGAGTCAGACCTAGAGACAGGAGGCCTGAGGTTCAAATCTGCCCTCAGACACTTCCTAACTGTGTGACCTCAGGCAAGTCACTTATCCCCCATTTCCTAGTTCTTCGGCCTTGGATAAAATATACAGTATTGATTCAAAGATGGGAAGGTATGAGTTGGGGGTGGGAGGGTGTGGAGGGGGCGATGATGAAATTGTCCCTAACTGGGTTGCTTTCTAAACTATGCAACAATTGATGGAATAAAAGTTGTTTCTTATATTTTTCATAGTATTTGAAATATAAGTAGTGATTATTGGAATGTCTTTTTAACTGTCTGAATTACTAAGTTAGAGTTAAAGGCATTAATTTAAAGTATTTGTTATATATGTAACAACTTGAAAATAACTGTACTTGGAGTAAGAACTGCTCATTTCCAAATGTTTGGCTACATGGTGGGTTTTGGGGGCCACCAACAGCTCATAGAAAAAAAATATGTGAAAGTCCTCTGTGTCATTGGAGGACTCAAAAATATGATACAAGTGGAGGGGCGTAGGGGTGGGGTTACAGATTGCATTATGAGGCTAAGGATTGGAAGACTACAAATCTAAAAGTCAAGAGCACTTAGTCTTTAATAGCTTTTAAATCCCATATATGTAGTTCTTTAGGTAATTTATATTACAAAAATAATTAATCAGAAGCCCTTATTTAGTTCAATAGAACAGAAATTGAGTAAGTTTACAAAATACTATAGAATGGTACATTGCAATGTTTTATCCAAATATAATCCTTGGAAATTCAAGTGGCATTCTCATTGGATATAAAAATCCATCTATTACAGATGTAAGAGGGGAAAATGGGAATTATTATGGTCAGACTAGATATTTAAGGTTTGGTTGCCAGAAATCGATTAACTCAATTTCTAAATAAGAGACCCAAGTCAGGATGACTTTTCCGGTGGTTTATTTACACTCAGGAAGGTTGAAGGTAGGGAAATTGAGAGAGAGAAACTCTGGCCTGGACCAGAGGCCTGGATCAGGGAGGTTTCAGAGGCCCTAGCAGAGGGGACACAGAGGTAATTAAACAAGGCTTCTAGCCACAAGGCCTCCTCTAAAGAAGAGTGGCCTCCTTGAGGCTAGACTAGAGCCTCCAGAAACTCCAAGGGAAAAAGGAAAGAGTCAGTCTAACTTATCCACGTGACAATTCAAAGGGAAACAGTCAGAGGTCTCATCCAAGCTCCTTCAACACCAAGTTCAAAGCGCCAAAAAGCCCTCCACAGGAAGTTACCATCATATTTAAACGATAGCATCTTTCATCACTTCCTGCATCCACCTCCAATTTCAGGTGGACAAATGACAGCCTCAACACTGTTTTGGACTGCCCAAAGGGCAGTCCTTTGTTTTTGATTTGTCACTTACTATCACATGTGGGTCACAGACCTTCCCCTCCCCACTTAATTCTAAGTTGGGTGGGGTGACATTATTTCTGGTGGCCAAAGTCTAAAGAATGAATGGGTGAGCTAATTCCATTTACACACAGAATAAGATGATAAAAGCACATAATGTTTACATTAAGAAAAAGTTAATGGTGAGTTGATATGAAATTATTGATAAGAAAAGTGTAATTCCTGTGAAGTCCCAAAATACCTTACATTTTGGAGATGATGTCTTTTGACATATTTTGACAGACACACACACACACACACACACACATACACACACACACACACACACACACACGATAAAAATTTACTGATGTGGTGGGGGGGAAAAAACAATCCTAGCAAAGACTCTTTCCTGGAATCTGAGATGATGGACTTTCTAACCTAATTCAGTAGTGGCTATGAAAGAAATAGATTGAATTAAGATTTTACCATTTATCCTGATTTCTTTTTGAACAATTGGACATTCTTTTTTGTTACTATTAAACCCTCCTTTCACTATGCAGAAGAGCTCCTTATTCAAAGTCCTGGTATCAGTCATCCATAATAATGACAGTTTCCTTTCTTGTTATTAATTCAAACTAACACATATTGATGTTTCATGATTTTGATTTTTACCCAGAAGGCACAGTCTTTAAAATATCAAAATGGCAGTATTCTGGAACAAGCAAACTCTCCCTTGGAGCAACACTCTGCTATAAATACATGTGCCCACAATTTTTAAAAAGCACATATTTTAAAATCAGTGGGAAGTTGGGAAGGGCTAGTTTTAGCCCAAATAATGACTAATTTTTTAATCTTTTTTTTTTAACTGATGTCTTTTCAGGATTCTTTTTTAAAAATTTTCAAGTAACAAAACAATTGGCTAACACGCATGAACTAACTCATTCAGTTTTTAAATTACGGATCATATCCGTATTAACATTATAATGACTCTGTACTACAGATTGACATGGTACACCGTCATCACAGCCCTGAAGGAATCTTCCTTGGTGCACCTCGACGCATCCTTGAAGCATCTCAACATGGACTGGAGAGAAGGCACTTGGAAGCCAATCTGAATGTACACTAATAAAACAATTGACTTTGGGGAATTGGTTGGAGGGGGGCCAATGTTTTGATATTTTAACTTTTAACATTGAATTTTAAAATAATAAAACTGTCACATTACTAAAAATTAATAAAATGTGCTTGTGACTTCCAAACAAAAGCATGAAAGTGCGGAGTGTAGCTCTCTACTCTCATTCATTCTCATGATGTAATTAATGTGTACTGTGTATTGCAGAACACAACATATTATATTTTTGAAGGTATATAGCATAAGGTAGAATGAGCCTTCCATTTCTTTGCTTTTGTTGGCTGTGGTGCATAACATGTTAGAGGGTTTTTTTTGTTTCGTTTTTTAAGAACTTGATAGAACCCTTATTTTTGTACTTCTGGGACATCAAAGGAATCACTTTCTTGACAATAATTTAAATTGACTTATTAAATACTTTTATGAATGAAATCATGTGGATTGAGGGATAATTAATGAGATACAATAATTATTTCAGGTTTTCTAGGTTGCTTCTACATGTTATAAAGGCATAATTAGATATAGTTTCTTCCATTGTCTCTTAACTCTTGCTTAAAAGGTCAGGTTTTTCATACATTTTAAATGAAGTTTAAGTCCTACATCATAGAAATTATAAGGATTTGAGGAATAATTGGGTTGAAGGTACTGTTACTTTCCCCCTATTTTAAAAATCTTTTAAAAGAAGCATTGCCTTTCATGCCTATTAAAAAGGCCTGTGGCATTTTCTTTTAGGGCATAAATATTTATTTATAGACATGTTTGTTCTGTCATTTGAATTTTTTTGGTTTTTAGCCTCTAAAGTTGTTCTTAATTCCTGTAATTTCATTTAGTGCTGGGTGAAATTATCAAGGTAACTGTGTATATGAAGAGTTGATAACTTTTTAGATAATTCATCTTACTAAGTGCTTGGGTTATATTACCATTCAGTTGTACTGAATATCACTTTAGAAGTGCAGCAATTTGGGGTTTGTAAATACTGTAATCTACATAAATTTTACTTGTAATGGAATTTACTGTAGCAGGATTTAGAATATTGTCTTTTGTGATTCTATTTGGAAGCTAAAGTAGTTCCCTCACATGGGCTTTCCTTTAAATTCAAAGTAGGTAGGTTTGATGCAACAAACCTTCTAGTTACATGATGTTAGTTTGATTGTTGCTCTTGGTTTTCTGCCGCTACTTACTTCTGAATGTTATTTTATTTTTATCATAGAAGTACTTGCAGTTGTATTTGTAAAGATTCTGAATCCTTTGATAAGGTCATTCAGTCATAGTCCAAACCATCATTACACAATTTTTTTTTAACGTATAGCTTTTCCCACCAAACTAATGGTTAAACTTAGCCTGCATTTTCAGTTGTTCAAGGAAGTTATATGGTTGAGATTCCATACTGTAGGAGATGCACTAATTTTCCCTCTGCGTTTCATCAGTTACTACAGTGACAACATTTATATGGTATTTTAATGGTTATAGTTATTAAACAAATTATTTCATTTGAGCTTCACAACTCTGGGAAATGGATAATAAAAATATTCCCATTCTATAGAAGAGGAAATTGAGTCTCAGGTTATAATAATTAATAGCTGACATATAGCCAAATAAAGTGTGCAAAGAGTACTTTATGTACAAATGCATGTATTCCTTTGAACCTCCTAAAAACTGAACTACATTGGGTACTAGCCTCATTTTATAAATGAAGATTTAAAGCAGAGCTTAAATGACTCATCCCCTGGTCATAAAGCTAAGACTTAAACTAGGATTTATTATTCCAAGTCCATTATTCTTTCTTTTATACCATATGGCCTTTTGTAGTAGACATATGGATCATCAGAGCCCCTAGCTTTAAATTCCCATATAGCTAAAGTATAGCTTGTCTTAGTGACAAATTACAATTTTATTTTGGTTACCATTTTTAGTAAAACAGTCCCTTTGGTGCCAATCAAAGATTTTAGCATATCAAGGTTATTCATAAGGAAAAATAATTATATGTGAAATGATGGCTCTCTTTTTGGTTTTTAAGATATTGCTAACAGGTCTGCTTAAATGTGATTGTAACAGCACAAATTTATAAACTAATTTAAAAAAATTTTGCAGATTAAATCATAAGGATGTGGGGAAAACATAAAAGGATGTAGAATGTATTAATAAAGAATGTATTTCAAGTATTATCTTTTCAACAAAATTAGTCTACTGGAAAGAAAGAAAAAACAGATTTAGTCTTTGTCTATGTAAATAGCAGTGTGAAGAGTATAAACAAAAATTTGAACATGTAAGTCTTTAACCACTTTTTTTTTTCTGATCGAGTATGGGTTAAGTGAATTTGTTGTTTTTCTTCCATTAAAGTAGATGTATTTTAAGTTGATATATAAGTATATGTGCTTGGCACCTTTTAGAATATAAATTTAATACAGCAAAACAAAGTAGGGGAAGCTCTGGAAGTGTTTAGATTATTTATTATTAGTATTTAGATTTAGATATTATTAGTATTTATATTAAGTGAAAAAATAATATTCTGATCTGGTATTTTTTTTCCCCACCACCACCTCCCCCTCTTATTTTTAAGGAATTACAAGTACATGTGGACCAGATTACTGAAATGGCAGCAGTAATGAGGAAAGCTATTGAAATTGACGAGCAGCAAGGTTGTAAGGAGCAGGAACGAATTTTTCAACTTGAAGTAAGTTTCCAAGCTGAAATTGCCAGTACTTTTAAAAAATTGTCATTGCGAACAATATAAGGTAGTACTTTTGTTATTTGATTTTCTGAAAAATATAGAGAGGCAGCTAGGTGGCTCAGTAGATAAAGAGCCAAGCCTGGAGTCAGGAAAACCTGGGTTCAAATGTGGTTTCAGACACTTCTAGCTGTGTGATCCTGGGCAAGTCACTTAATCCCCTTTACCTAGCCCTTGTCACTCTCCTGCCTTGGAACCAATACACAGTATTGATTCCAAGACGGAAGGTGAGGGTTTAAAAATTAAAAAGAAAGAAAAATGTATAGACTTTATTTCTGGCAACCATTTTCCTGCTAGTAGTAAAATCTAACTGTTGTCTAGGGGTACATTATCTCCTTCGGAAGCTGAACAACTTGAAGGGAATGCTTCTACCAGCAGTTTAAAAATGTGTTTCTGTACTCAAGTATGACATACGCATACATTCTTCTCATATGAATGACATTGGTGGAAGGCATTAAATATCTTTAAATATATATATTCTTTTCTATATAAAAAGTTCATAAAAACCAACAGGCTCCTATTTCTAGTTTGGGCCAGTCATAATTTGAAACCACTTAGTAATTCATGGTTGCTGAATTAAAAACCACTCCTGTTTAATTTCATCAAATCATACACTTCATATTCTTTTAATATTTTCTTACATTATTTTCATAAGTAGGCACAACATTTTAAATCTAATTATATTCTTTAATGGGATGTAAATGCTTTGGGGACTTAGTTTATAGCTGCAGAAACATAAGTCATTGTTCTCATTCAGGGGAATATATGTCTCATGACAAGTAATCATTTTGAAATTAGTACAGTGTTTAGTGACAGAGGGCCATACATAATTTCTCTCTTCAGTGAGTATAGGTATGCTCTTTATGCCACTAAAGCAGAAAGATTTAACAAAATAGATGATATCAATCAATCAGTGAAAAATGAAAACTCATTTGAAAATGACCAGAAAGATAAAAGTTAACCACTAGAGGCAGGTAGGAGGCTCAGTGGATAGCGAGGCAGGCTGGCGCTGAGAGACCCTGGGTTCTAATCTGCCCTCAGACACTTCCTCATTGTATGACCCTGGGCAAATCATTTTACCCCATTTGTCTAGCCCTTACTGCTTTTCTGCCTTGGAACTAATAAATTGCATTGATTCTAAGACAGAAGGTAAGGGTTTAAAACCAAAAGAAGTTAACCATCAAATTTTGCACTCATAAACAATAATCCTTTTAGTAAAATTATAATTGATTCTGCAGTCTTCTTTTCTACAATGTAAAAAAAAAATAGTTTGGAAGTTCTAAGATAGGTTTTAGTCCCAGGATACTCTGCCAAGTATGTGACCTTCTTGAAACTCAGATTTTTCTCTATAAAATGAGGGGAATGGATTATAAAATTTCTTAAGTACCTTTTCAGATCTAAAACTAACATCATTATGAAATATTGCACCATAGAAAAGGAAGTCTAAATTATGACAACATACATTCTTCTTTCCTCGAAAAATATGTTCTGATGGAGGCTGATGGCTACACTTATTCTGCAGTACATGCTTTTTATGTGACACATTATGGAGAGTGGCGAAGAGGGGCTGGCCTTGGAGTCAGAAAAACTAGCTTCATTCGTGTGGAATCGTGGGAGGTGGGTGGGACCTTTAGAAGAGGGGTCTAGGTCAACCTCATCATCTTCCATTTGAAAGAAACAAAATCCTTACAATGTTTATTGATGTATTCTGGCTCTGTGACCATGGCTAAGTCACTAAAGAGGTCAGAGCTGTAGGCAGCTCCCCAAAACTAGAAGTTATGGGTGCGTCACTAACCTGCCTTAGTAGAGGAAGTTGACATGCCAGTAGTTACTCATGTTACTGATGAAATCACAAGTCTAGACCAAAAATATATATGTAGTATTTTTGCAGTCATAAAATGGTTTTGATTGGTTACTTCTGCTCCTCCACCCGCAGAAAGTTAACTATTTTAATATTCACCTTGATGTATGTATGGTGTTTGATTTTATAGCAAGAAAACAAAGGCTTGAGAGAAATCCTCCAAATAACTCGAGAATCATTCCTGAGCCTCAAGAAAGATGATGCGTCAGAGAGTACATCTTTGTCGGGATTGGTAACCAACAGTGATTTGAGCCTGAGAAAGAGCTGAAGATCCTGGAAAGTCACTGAGCTTCTATTGCACAGCTCCTAATAAGGAACCAGGGTTTACTTTGAAAGTTGCTAATGAATTGAGCACCAGAAAAATTACAATCTTAAATCAGCCCTTCATTTCATTCTTTTTGTGTTATGTATAATACACTGGCAAATGACATTTTTAAAAGATATTAGCAGAAGATCAATATTTGGTTGTTATTGACTTTATTCCTATTAAACTTTGTACCGGGAAAGTGGAAACTTCAAGCCATTGTTGTTAGGTAAACAAATAAAAGTTCTTATATAAAGAAACTACTGATTATACCAGGGCCCCTGCAATGCTGTTATTTTTCTTAACTTTTTTATCCAAATATTGAATATGCCTAAGTAAAGCTCTACATAGAGTTTATTAAATCCACATTTCTTGGACTTAAAAAAAAAAGGAAATGTGGCCATTCCTAATTTGATCTCTGATAGGAAGGCTTGCAAATGATTATTATAGTTTACATTTAGTGGGCCTCACTTTACATTTCTTAAGAAATGCCTTTCAAATATGTCATTTAAAAAACTGATCATCTTTTGTTTTTGTGGCATAGGCCATAAACTGGATATGTTTTTTCTTCACGCCTAGATCCTAAAGAGGTGCTTTTGTTTTTGCCAGCAACATACCATAGTTAATAAAGACATTTTGGGGTAATAACTGTTCATAACTTACTGAAGGTGAAGAAATGTAGAAACTATCTTTTCAGTGATGAAAAAGAAAGCTACTTTCTGAGAAAGAAAACCATATAGACAAGATTATTCAGTAGGTTGAACTACTACTTTGGGAGTGAGGGGTGAGGTTTGGATTCCTGAATAAATATGAATTTGGTCAGGTTTGTTTTCTGATTGATTTTAGGAATATTAACCTATCTTACCCAACTGTCACAGTTGGAAGGTTTAATATAGCAAACCAGGAATAGAGAGATTTGAAGTGGGCAAAAAAACCTATTTATTTTAGCCTTGTTAATAGTGAACATGAGTTTTTCACCTGATTTCTAGAAGGCACCCTTATTCCTTATAAAGGCTGTTTTTCTTGTGTTAACAACAGAAGCAAAAAAACTTATCGTAATGGTTCTCTCTGATTCTGCCCCTGAGCTCATCTGTTCCTAATAACTTTCAGATTTTTTATGGCCATTATAAAAAAACAGATATTTGAAAGTAGTTCATTTTCATGGCTTTTATAAAGCCATGAGTTGTTTGTTATTACCAACTTGTGAAATTTCAAAATAGACAACTAAGTTAAGAAGTTTGGCCATTATTTAAATAGCCAATAAAGCAGGAACTTAAGTTTTCTTAAATTAGCAGAGATTGTAAATTCCATATAGATGATCTGTTGAAATACTGCTCTTGTAGCAGAATCTTAGTGTGCAAAGACTCATATTATTGCCAAGAGTTAAAATCAACATCTCAAACTTCCCAAACATTGGGTGTTTTTTATTTAAAATAAATTTTATTCCAGAGGCCTTAGTGAAGATTTTCGATATAAAATAGATATTTTTCCTTAAAATTGTTTGGTAACTGTCTTCTATCTTTATTAAGAAGCAGTACTTGGTGGCAGATTTTCCAAATAATTTTGTTTTTATCCCAGTTAACTTAAGGAAATTAAACAAGCTGCACTATTAAGATTTAGTATGTGGCAATCTTGAGGCAGCTATTACAAAAAAAAAAAAAGCTTGATGAGTATTTTTGTAAATAAAGTTGTGATTTAATTTATCTCTTGAACCGTCATAGATATATTGTGTTTTTCTGAGATTTAATTTAGGGTTTTACAGTTTCATTTTGCATAGTTAAGTTTTCATCACGCATCCATTATTTTTGTAATCCAAAAGCTTGAAATGTGCATTTGGAATGTGTACTGTTTATTAATTTTGTCAATAAAAATGATTGATAAAATTAGCAGTATTGTTCTCGTAACTTAAAAAGAAATGCATCATTTTTCTTGTTCTCAAAGGTTTGTTAGTTAACAAGCACTTTAAGAATGTATGGGATGGTGGGGGCAGCTGGGTAGCTCAGTGGATTGAGAGCCAGGCCTAGAGAACGGAAGGTCCTAGGTTCAAATCTGGCCTCAGACACTTCCCAGCTGTGTGACCCTGGGCAAGTCACTTGACCCCCATTGCCTACCCTTACCACTCTTTTGCCTTGAAGCCAATACACAGTATTGACTCCAAGACAGAAGGTAAGGGTTTTTATTTAAAAAAAAAAAAAAAAAAGAATGTATAGGATCGGCAGCTAGGTAGCACAGTGTGTAGTGTACCAGGCTTGGATTCAGGAGGTCCTGGGTTCCAATCTGGATTCAGACACTTTCTAGCTGTGACCCTAGGCAAGTCCCTTAACCCCCCTTTGCCTAGCCCTTACTGCTCCTTCAGCCTTGGAAGCAAGTGTTGATTTTGAGACAGAAGGCAAGAATTTTTTTTTTTTTTTAAACAAAAAACCGAAAACACATATGTGTATAGTTGCACAGTTCATAAAGGCTTTCCTCTCAACATATTTGTAAAGTGGAGCCGACCCTTTGCGTTCCGGTGACCACTGGGACCCACCTTGCAGTTAGTGGTACACTACACACTGTGCTACCTAGCTGTGACTGACTCCCCATCCTCCCCATCCAGTGTCCTCTCCCTTCAGCCAACAAGTATTAGGAACCCAATTCCTGCTCCTCCAGGAAGCCTCACCCCCTCTTACTCTTTATTTATTTCTATATTCCCACACCCCGAGGCCTACTGAGGCGGGGAGCCTGGGATAGGCACTGTCAAGCCACCAGCCCATTCCCAGGACTGGTAAACCCAAGAGCTCTGGCCCTCCCTAATGTGCTCACAGCAAGTCTTTTAAGCAAAGGCTGGCCAGCTACTTATCAGTGATATTGTAGCGAGACCCCCTCCAACTCTGAAATCCTGGGATGAGTCCGCATCCTGGGATCCCCTGGAAACAGAGAAGGTCGCGGAGTCCAACCCCACCTCCTAATTTTGCAGGTGAACACCTTAGACTTCCCCAGGGTCACCCAGTACAAAGGTGGGATCTGAACCTGCATCCTTGGACTTCTGCGCTATGCTCACGGATAACTCCTATCTTCATCTGCACATATCTCCCCCCGAATTAGACAACATAAGGGCAGGGGCTCTTGTGCCTCACTGTATCCTCTGTGCCTGGCACGTGGCAGGTGTTTAATGTTTATTGACTTTTTTTTAGCATCCTCACACTAAAGTGCATTTTCACCTGCTATCCCCAAACTGGCAACCAAACTGAAAAATTATTTTAAAATTCCAAGCTTGACATGGATTTTCAAGGTTAAATCATTCCTCTAAAGACATTTAATGTAAAAAATGTACCCAGCCAATCATAGCCTTTCCTTCCTTTGTCCTCAACATCAACCAATGGTGGCAAAGGATTCCTACTGATCAAAAAACCTAAGTTCACATGAGACAGAACTTGGTTTTTTGCACTCTTAAAATGCAGAGACAAAAAAAATCTTTACCAATTTACTTAGAAAAAATGTTTTTGTATACATTGGAATAAAGAACTCTGAAGACTTTTATTAGAAGACTCAGATTCAGTTCTACAAACAATACTATTTGTACTTGAAATCTAAATATGTTTTCTCATTCACACTTTCCAAGAGGCTGTATTTATTCATTCAAAAATCCTTACCCTTGAAATTCCAATGATCAGTTGGGGGTGGGGGGGGGGGCAGAAGAGCACTAAGAGCAGCCAGAGTAAGACTGTTAAATGACTTGACCAGGGGCACAGCCAGGAAGTGTCTGAGGCCATATTTGAACCTAAGACCTCCCATCTCTGGGCCTGGCTCTGTCCCCTGAGCCACCCAGCTGCCCCCTTCATGAGGCTTTATTATATGAGATGGTAAGAATCAAGATGTCACCACACACAGTTAAGTAAGGAACATGCTTTATTCTTTTTTTTTTACTTCCAAAAATGGAACTAGATAAAGTAAAGTACCTGGAGAAAAGTTTTCAGAAATGTATATTTATTATAAAAAGATATACAAATTTCTGCTTTTGATAATTCACAAAATATTGGAAAAGTTAAACAAATTGTATTTTCTTCTTTGAGTGTGCTACCTTTATAATTCCTGGCTAGCAACAAACCTTAACTTTACAAATAAATATGAGGAGTGGAAATGCATCCAGAGGCACAGGCACTGTCCCGAGCTCAATGTGAAAAAGGAGGGGAGGAGAGGCTTTCCCAGTCTAAAGGGTTATTGGGGCCTGTAAAAGCTTTTACAATCCTCTATCTAAATGATGTTCGTTTAAGCCCACAAAAGGCCACAGGAAGGGGGGGTGGGAGGTATGAAAGAGAAGAACAACATTGTGCAGTAGAGGTGATTAGTACAAAAAACTCAGGGTTTTCTCTTATTTTCCAAGACTATTTTTCCAAGGTTCAAAATCAAACAAGACTATCCAATAAGAGATTCCAAATATCTCAAGGATGAAACTAAGAAAACTGATGATGGCTGCACTGCTTCCAGCATCAGTGGTTAACCCATATATAATCTTGTGCAAGAAATTTCAACTAATTTGAAAAACATCCCGGTGAGCCAGTCTCCCGTCCATTATTATGGCAGAACTGGGGCAAGAGGCCTGCTAGGAGTTAGAGAAAATGCAGTCCAGGACACAGGGCTTTCTGGTGCTTAAAAAAAAAAAAAAAGTCAGATTACAAAGGAATAAAATTTAAAGTTGGTTGTGTCCCAATGAGAATGATCTTCATTAAAATGAGCCACATCTTTCCCCTCCTCTCCACTAAATTTGCTTTTGACCACCCAGGCAGCGAGAGCCTCCAGGAAGACACTGTCAGGCAAGTGATGCCAGCAAATAAAAGTCACCTTACAAAAATCACTTGGTTCGGTTTGAATTTTTAGAACAGAAAACGAAAGCTGAGTAAATTCTTTTCTAAAAGAAAAATGCAAGTTAACCTATTCCCAAACAACATGTTAGAGGTTTATTTTAGTGTTTTGTTGGAAATGCCCAGAGAAAGGCAAAAATGGCCGTTTATTTGGATTTGGAAACTAAATTAGTCACCATCCTTCATTATCTATAATTGCTTGCCTCTGAGTCTCAGAGATGATCATTCTAACTTAAGCCACAAAATAAACAAAGGATGCCTTTTCTAAAACGTTATCTAATAAGAAAGGATACAGAGGTCTAAGAAAGAGAAAGGAGACTGGGTCGGCTGATGATAGATAATTAAAGGAGCCATTCTTCATCTCTCTCTATTCTCTCAAATTCAGAGTGTACTCAGGACCATTCGTGCTCACCTGGCAGCAAGTGCACTGTCGGGTCTCCGGCCCATCCCCTGCATGAGCTTTCCATATACCACCACCATAATTAGACAAATAAAAAACACTAGAAGGGTGGGGAGAGGAAGGATTTCAAGAGTGACAGGACAATGAGCTGGAGCCTCCGTTTGTCCACTCCACACCTAATTCTCCTTCCTCAGTGCTTACATTAAATGGATTAAGTTGAACATTAAACTGCTCTCTTCAGATCACTGAAAATGGGAAAATGTTTCCTTGCCATCAAATATAGCCATTTCCTGCCTTCTCTCATTCCACACTTAGCAACAGGATGAGCCAAAGGCTCCGGAACAAGCCCCGAGGCAACGGGCAAGCAGGATGTCTGTCTGTCCCTGAGAGGCTGGATTTCTCAGGCCGTGGGGGCCGTAGCACAGCAGGGAGCAGCCACGGGAGGCATCGTGTCCCACATCACAGCAGCAACGGCGTCCTCTCTCCCGCTGCCACTTCCTCCGGCTGAAAGAGCTGCCGGAATTCGGCCAAGCGGCTGGCCAGTCTCTCTCTCAGCGGCCGCACATGGTAGCTGGGGTCCAGGATGTTGGTGACTCTCCGCTCTCGCTCTCGCTTCCACATCTTGTAGGGATGGGGAGGGAAAAATGGCCGTCCCCTTTCTCTCCGGATCTGGACTGTGATCCCGCTCACAGCCAGCATGCCCCAAGTGGCCAGAATGACAAAATCTACAAAGGAGAGAAACAGCTGAGACTCCAATTTTAGCAATCCAGCAGTCTCCTCCTCTGTAAAGTTGGGATGACGACAGCCCAGCCCAAGGGCCCTTGGGAGGATGGAGCGAGTTCATGGGATAGGCACTAAGTAAATGGTAACTGTCCTCATCCTCATTACTAAACAGCGCTTTAATCTGCTCGTCCTTGGATACACGAACAATAATTCTTGGGAGGCATTTCACATACACTGAAGGCCTTTTCTCACCCACATTGATCATCGCTACCTAACTGGATGGGACAATTTTCTCACCCCTTTTGAGTAAGAAAAAAGAAACAGAATAGAACTGTTTCACTTAAATATTTGTTACATTATTTGTTATGATTTGAAACAAATGTATTATGTGGAGGTGTGGCTAGGAAGGGGGAGAGGGAAAGCTCTGCATTGTGGAGTCAATCATTTAATAATTTTTTTATGGTCTCCCTTCAGTTTTCTTTCATTCTCCATTCAAGGTCTCAAGTTCTCAGGAAAGAGTGTTAGACAAAGAAGTAACTGTTGGTACTTCAGAAAATTAGATCACTAATAATTAGCAAAAGTTACATAGCACTCTACAAATATTAACACATTAAATCTTCACAACAACTCTGAGAGGCAGATGCTATTATTATTCTCATTTCAACACATAAGGAAACTGAGGGAGACAGGTTAAGTGTCTCCCCTAGGTTTATAACAACTAGGGAATAACTGAGTAGGACTTGAACCTCAGATCTTTCTGATTCCAAATCCAGTGCTCTAAACATTAGCAATTCCTGGGTTCTAGCATTTACTACCAAGAGTAAAGCAAAAGAGCCCAGGTGAAAATATGTCAGGCAGTTCCTGTGCACAGAAGCACCACAGATGGTTAATTTAGCAAAAATGTTCTCAGCATCTATTCAGTGTGATATACCTGTTACACACCATGGAGTCTACAGGGACCTGATTTTACCTTACCTTCCTAAAGTTCCTAAAGATCAACTTTTATCTTAATTCTGAGGATGCAAGAGACATAGTGAAGAATTCATTTGCTACTATGAAATTTACTCAAACGAATCCACCGGTTTATTTAAACTCTTCTCTCAGGTTCCAAAAGTCATTATTAACAAGCAGCTATGAGGTTCCGTTGCATAAAATGTGAACAGTTCTAGACAGGCTGTAGGCAAAGGTGAAGGGGCTTCACCTCACCAGGAGCCTTCTTCTGTTCAGTTCTGAGCTAGTTGGAAGCATGGACTTAAGCTTAAAATTACACTAAGACTTTTGGGCTCAAAGGCCATCCAGCCTGACCTATATTACACCAAATGCTGTTGCTGTTCAGTCATTTTTCACTTGTGTCCAACTCTTTGTGACCGCCCCCCCTTTGGGGTTTTCTTAGCATTTCTTCTGTATTATAGGTGCGTTGACATCCCCAACTGAGCACACTACTCATCCCTTGATTGAAGGACTTACCGTTAGTTTGAAAAGGCACCTTGGTGTAAGCTCTGTTGAAATGGGTATTGACTGCTCTCTTGAGTATGTTCAAAGTGATGTAGGAAAGGCTGGTATAAAAATAGCTGTCGATAGCTAGGACCACAGAGTAGGAGCCTGTTATTCCACAAGCCAGTATATTCAGCTACAAGACAGGATGTGAAAAACAGTCTTAAACCCCTATTTCCAAAAGAACATCTATCTCAATCAACTACTGCCACAAGCTAAAGAAAGAGTCCTCCTCAGAGTCATCGATAGTTTCTGGAGATTTCAACGAGGGTTATTGTCACCATGAAAGACTGAGCTAAAATCTTTAATCTGCTTTACAAACTTCTTGCATCCTCATATGACATCCATACCAAACTTGGGCATAGTCAGACACTAATTCATTCAATAAATATTTATTCTGAATAAGCCTTATTCTTGGATGATAGTAAACTTGACAGCAGACTATAATTTCCAGACAATCCTTATGTAGTATGTTGACTCTTCACCCCCTTTACCCAATCACTTAAGTTACAGAGTAATTTTTAGGTTTACAAAAGGGCCTCCTCACAACAACACTGTGAAGTAGGTCATAAAGTGTACATTCATTTTATAGATGAGGAAACAGAAACTCGGAAAGGTCAAAATGCCTTGGCCATGATCATCCACTAAGGGCCTTCTCCAACAAGTCAAACTTAAAAAGCCAAGCTTTTTTCATCATGTTACTAAGCCACAAAATCTCACAGAGATGGAAAGGCCTCAGAGGCCACTAAGTCTGGCCTATATTTCTACAAATGTTGTTTTTGAGTTGTTTTTCGGGTGTGTCTTAATCTTTGTAAAACATAAAAGGGGTTATGGTTGGACTGGATATTAATATTTAAAGGTGTGGTCACCAAGGAATGAGAGAGAGAGAGAGAAAGAGAGAGAGAGAGAGGGGAAGAGGGGGTTAGAGAGAGGGAGAGAGAAAGAAACTCTGGCCTGGTCCAGAGGCCCGAACCAGGCAAGGCTTCAGACACCCCAGCAGAGGGGACACAGAGGTTAATTAAACAAGGGTTCTAGCCACAAGGCCTCCTCCAAGATGAGAGGCCTCTTGAGGCTAGAGCCTCCAGAAACGCCAAGGAAAAGAAAAGGGAGTCAGCCTAATTTACCCACGTGACAATTCAAAAGGAAGCAGCCTGAGGTCTCACCTGAGCTCCTTCAAGGTCAAGTTCAAAAGGCAAAAATCACTGTCACGGGAAGTTACCACCATATTTAAAAGATAGTTTGTTTCATCACTTCCTGCATCTACCCTCCAGTTCTATGTGGACAAATGACAGTCTCATCCTTGTTTCGGACTGCCCAAGGGGCAGTCACTTGTTTTTGATTAGTCACTTATTAGCACATGTGGGTCATAGATCTCCCTCTCCCCACTTAATTCTAAGTTGGGTGGGGTGATATATTCCTGGTAGCTAAAGTCTAAAGAATGAATAAGGGTGAGCTAATTCCATTTACATAGACCCCATTTGGAATTTTCTTGACAGATTCTGGAGTGGTTTACCATTTCCTTTTCCAACTAATTTTACAGATGAGAAAACTGAGGCCAGCAGGATTAGGGGACTTGCTCAGGGTCAAATAGCTAGTATCTGAGGCTGGATTTAAAATCAAGATGAAAAATAGAATGTAATGGATTTCAGTACTAGCAGCAATGCAATGACCCAGGACAATTCTGAGGGATTTATAGAAAAGAACACTACCCACATTCAGAGGAAGAACTGCAGGAGAGGAAACACAGAAGAAAAACAACTGCTTGAACACATGTGTTGAGGCAGACATGATTGGAGATGTAGACCGGAAACTACCACACCAATGCAACTATCAACAATTTGGAAATGGGTCTTGATCAATGACACATGACAAAACTAGTGGAAATGCACATGGGCTATGGGGGAGAGGGGGGGTGAAGGGGAAGGTAAGAACATGAATCATGTAACCATGATAACTTTTCTAAAAAATAAAAATTATTAAAAAAAATAAAATCGAGATGAATTTTCCTGATTTCAGGCCTGATACTCCATCTACTGTACCAGCTAGCAGCCCCAAAAATTGTTTCTATAAAAATTCCTCACACACACACATTTAGTCTCTAGTCACAATAGTCTCTTTGTGTACTTCTTTCTTCCTCATCAAAATCGTTTTTTGTATCTTCAAAATGCCCCCCTTCCTTTTTTAAACAAGTACTTGTTATTTTAGTATTTACAAAAATCAATGTTTAGAAGTACACAAGAAATAAGAATCCATTATGACACACTTACAATTCTTAGGCAACCTATGAAAAGTACCGGAATCGCAATGGCCATGCAAGAAAAAGCCACCCAGAACACAGCATCGTCATGAAAAATCTTCAAGTCTCCTGGAAAAGAAAGAGAAAAAATCAGCCATGGGCAAACCCTATAAAATCTAATGGTCTCAATGTAGAGGAAACAAATATACTTTAGCTCCTTTATATACTGTTGCAACTAAACACTGAGGGACGTGAGATTTTTAGGGTTGGGAAAGGTATACATGTACAGGATATATATATATATCACTAAGTGATGCTTATCACATAACCACTATTTAGCTATCAACTCTCCCTAGAGTAGGTCTCACATATGTTAACAGAATAACAGAATATTCCAAGAATATTCCTACAAAAAAAGAAAGACTGTGTTCAAACCAAATTCCCATACATAAGTCCAGATAAGCAAATCTCTACCAGTGACAGCAAATTCTCAGCAATTTATAGTTGTTGTTTTTTTTTTTAAATAACCCTTATCTTCTCCATCTCCATATCAGTTCTAAGAAAGAACACATCAGGGTCACCCAGGTAGGAAGTGTCTGAGGTCACACAGCATCCCAACTCCAGGCCTGGTGCTCTATCTATTCTGCCACCAATTTTTAGACTTAAGAGATGCCTGGGGCTTCGAGTTAAGTGACTTACTCAGGGTCACATAACCTTGCTTCAAGGCTAGACCTTTATCTACTTCCACACCACAATGATCCTTTATAAGGAGAAGAATCTCTAAGCTGAGTCCTTTCACTTTAGGTGTCAAGCAAGCAAATATAATTCCACTATAATTTTAAAGTGTGTGCTGTTAAATAATGTACTGAATTCCTTACCCATTTATCCCCTTTCAGTTTTTATTAATCTACTATATCAATAAAATTCTGTAACTGAAAAAAAAAAGTCACCTCTAAAAGTAGAAAGGTGTTCTTTGTGCTTTTGGACAAAGTCTTTATATTATTTCCACTAGAGTTTCTCAAAAATATGGATTCCACATGATCAAGGCAAGCAGTCAGAGCACTAGCATCTTTTGGAATAAATTAAAAACATGATGTCTCCTGAGAGTCCAAGCCTCCCATCCAGGCACACTAGAACCAGGACAATACAGAATGAGTTTGTCTCAAGCATTTAAACAAAATTAAACCCTTGGTCATGGAATCTCCTACCTAGAGGAGTAAAGAAAGCCACAGATGAGGCGAGGAATCCCAGGACCAGTCCAACACAGAGCATGCAAATGAGGATCAACCCAAATCTCCACCAAACCAGGACCAGGAGAATCCCGCCAAGGCCTCCAGCAACTGCGGTCAGAACCAGGCGATCTAAGCAAAGGAGGAGAGGGGAACCATGTTACTTATTCCATACTCCATGGCAGGTGTGAATCACAACATGCTTGGACTTAACCTTGGGGGCAGGATTCCAAGGCAAAAAGCTCTCCGATGACCCACAAAACCAATCAGCCTGATTCAGGCTGTCCTCCAAGAAGCCTGCCCGAGCTTTGATGATCACGGCCCTGGGCTAGAGCTTGGGCTAAAAAAACCTTTCAACAAGTGTAGCACTAGCTTTGGTTGGGTCATTAAAAAGCCATTCATTTTTTAACTCTCAGAGTAGAAAGAGTAGAAACCTGCACAACCAGGAGTCAGTAGTTTAATGTACATTCTGAGCATTCCTCTGACACTATCAGTGCTGGGGGTGATTGCTATTTTTTTTCAGAGTTTAAACAGCGAATAAAACAGCCATTTCCGTGTACAGAGTCGAACAGCAAAAGAAGATTGTAGATGAAAATGCAGAACTCTAGTATGTAAAGCTTTGTTTTGCTTTTTTAAATATGTAAGTACAACCGGTAGCTTTCCAAGCTGTCCTGCTTGTCCTTGCTGTAATTTTTGAAGGATTAATATGTGATGGAAGCATAGTAGAGAGAGCACTAGGTCTGGAGTCAAGAGGACCTGAGTTCAAATCTGATCTCAAATATTTCCTAGCTGTGTGACTCTTGGCAAGTCACTTTACCCCTTCTGCCTCTGTTTCCTCATCTGTAAAATGAGCTGGAGAAGGAAATGGTAAACCACTCCAGTATCTCTGCCAAGAAAACCCCAAATAGGGTCAGAGAGTCAGACATAGATGAAACAAATGAACAACAAGAATACAAAGTATGAAATGGGGGGTCTAGATCTATGATGTCGCTGGTAAAGAGAACTTCTATCGGTGCAGACCAGCAACTACCCACAATTTCAAATCTTAAAGTGTGATAAGTGACTTGTCCACGGTTATACAAGCAGTGTGTGTCACATGCTGAACTCAAACCTAGGTCTCCCTGTTTTAGAGGCAGCAGACCATCTCCTACACTGGACATGCAGAATCAGTTATCTAGTAGCCAAAGAAGGCTGGGGAATTAACTCAACATTTCCCCTTTGACTCAGCAAAGAGTTTATTTTTACTTACCATCATACTGAAGAAGAGTTAATCTTGTAATCAGTATATAAAAAAAGAATCCCACGATGATAAATCCTATGAAGAATAGTTCTAAAAATAAACCACAAAGAGGAAACCACAGCTGAATACTCTGTATTTAAGCACATTGGTGAATTTTTTTAAGTTGACATTTTCTTCTCATTACCAATACGCTCTTGAGTGCCCAATTCCTACACATCAGGATGTTTGGTGAAAAGGGAACAAGAAAATTTTGTGATAGAACAGAATAGAGCAGAATAATTAAAGCCTTCAATACTATTCATCTTGACGCCTGGATACAGTAATGGCAGAGCACAAGGCTCATGTACATAAATCATCTTTCAATAATCCACTGTGGGAATGAAGCAGATTCTCATCACCTGAGCCTGGTTTCCACTTGCTACCCTGAGCACACACACAACACACAAAACACTCCCAACTTTGACGCTGGTCAGGGATTACAAAATAAATTCTAATATTAACCTCTCCAAAACAAATTTGGTTGATATGTTAGTTAATTTTGCTTACAGGTTTTCCCCCCTTTTTTTATATTTTGTTATAGGAGATGACTCTCTAAATAGGAAAAGTACAATACAATTTTACAGTCTTTGTGATGTAAAACAAAAGATACCAATATTGGGGCAGCTACATAGCACAGTAATTAGAGTGCCAGGCCTGGATTCAGGAGAACTGGATTCAAATCTGGTCTGAGATACCTACTAGGCTCTGTGACTCTGGGCAAATCACTTAAGCCTGATTGCCTAGCCCTTGCCACTCTTCTGCCTTGGAACCAATACTTAGTATCTATTCTAAGACAGAAGATAAATGCTATTGTTTTTTTTCATCATAATTTCATTTTTTCTCTTTATTTTTTTAAAGTATTTTTCCATGGTTACAGGATTCATGTTCTCTCCCTCCCCCTTTTTACTTCCCCTCTTCCAGAGCTGACAAGCAATTCCACTGGGTTATACATGTATTAAGGTAAAGATTTTTTTAAAAAGAAATTAATACTAAGATAGAAGGGAAGGGTTTTTTAAAAAAAGAATTAATACTAAGATAGAAAGTGTTTTTAAAAAAAAGAACTGATACTAAGATAGAAGATATGGGTTTAAAAAAATTACCAATAAAAACATTAATGTTAAAAAAAAGTCTACCTGCTCCTTTTGGGTCCTAAAGCACTCCAAACCCAAAGACATAATATCTGAATGATCCAATATACCATTCCCCCTTTTAACATGATTAACCAAAAACCATGTAACTTTCACATAAAATCTAGTAATAATATCTGGAGATGCCAAGGGGTTAGCAATTATTGCCCCCATATGAGAAAAGGTCTCAATTTGTCACATCATAAATTCATCACATTCTTCTTCTTTCCCAGTTAGACACGATAGGCATATGATCTGACTACGAAAGTGGTAGCAATTAAGAAAACGTTAGTATATGTTGAGTTCTATCAGCCCACTCGGAGTCTCTGGTTCAAAACATAATAGAGATTTTTTTTTCAGAGCCCTCCCAGCCTAAAGGATGCAAGTCTTGGCCAATTTCATCAGGATTCACCAGGATAAGTTTCTCTCAGCCCATTTGTTACCGCAGACTTTGCAGTTCCAGTTTTCTTTACACAATCCATTAGGGGCCTGAATTTTTACAGACACGGACCATGACAAATATAATGCTACAATGAGTGAGTGACCCAATCACACAACATAAGATGCATTCGTTATCCACAACCCCCCCCCCCAATCTACATTAACCTAGTGATTTTAACAAATAAAAAAATCTCCCTGAAAGGAAACACAGATATGTGGTACTCAAACCAACCTTCTCTTTTGATAGGAAAAATCATTCTAAGTGTTGAGTAGAGACCAAAAGTAGAGTAATTCATAACGCTCACATACTTGATTAAACCCATAAAGATATTATTTGTTTAAGTCATATGCCACTAATAACATGCAAAAGAGTGAAATATATTTAAAAGGCAGAATACCTGTTTTCCAGAATCTGTGTCCGAAGAAACAAATGAAGAGACCAAGGACAGCAAAAATAGTGAAAAACACTTTGGTTGAAAGCCTTCCTAGAAATAATTAAAATAAAATGAGTCATATTGGTGAACATCTGAATTGCTTCCCACTTTTAATTAACAATCAGAAGGACCAGGAGTATCAACTGACATAAAAATTTTGTTTTTCAATAAAAATTCTCATCCTACTATCTCATTTTCTTTCCTATAGGGATTTTAAAAAAACCCTTACCTTCCATCTTAGAATCAGCACCGTGTATTGGTTCCAAGATAAGGGCTAAGTAATGGGGGTTAAATGACTTGTCCAGGGTCACACAGTTAGGAAATGTATGAGGGCAGATCTGAAGCCAGGATGTCCCATTCTAAGCCCAGCTCTCTATCCACCATGCCATCCTCCTGCCCTATGGTACTCAGAACTGGACACAAAACTGCAGATTAAAGTCTGGGCAAGGAAAAGAGCAATGTAACTATCAATGGCCTTCTGTATTCTGGACACTATCCTTATCTGCAGCCTAAGTTTGTATTAGTTTTTTTGGACACTTCTCACATGAGCTTGCAGCCCACAAACACTCAGGATCTTTTCAGATGAGCTGCTGCCAGACCAGGCCCCTAACTATCTTATACTTGAGTTAAAAAAAAAAAATCAACTTCGCAATCAAAGGGTTTTTTACACGGACCCTTACTAAAATTTGTCTTATTTGAACTAGACCACCAGAATAACTTTTATGCCACTCTACAGGAATACAAAATACTTAATTATATTTCTGAACTTGATGAAACTACTGCTTCAATGCATTAATCTTGCAAGCATCTTTTAATACACCACAAACCACAATGTCAAAAATTAAAACTCCTTAGGCCTTTTTTTGTCCTTATGTCTTAATAATTAATAACGAAGGGCAATAATTAAATATTTCCTAGTGCCAATGAAAACCTGATCCCACAACTCTTGGTCTCAAATTTAAACTCGGCTTCTCAACTCCCTAAATTTGCAATTGACAGGCTCATGAATCTACAGAGTCAAGTGAAAAGAGGATGATCCCTTGATATATTTTTAAAATAAGGTCACCTATATTCCTCGCCTCACATTAAAATTCATCACCCTCACAAAACAAAGAAAGTCCTTTTTCCCCTACAAGTCTGTTTGTTGGAAGTTGTGGGAGTCTTCCTAATTAGTCCTGGTGGTGGTTATGAACCTCCCAGGGGTGGGAGGAAGAAGGTGAGTTAGGAGGTTACACAGGTAACAAGTGACCACAAAGTCTCCTCCTCCAGGGGCTAAGGAAAAAGAGCTCCCTGATAAGTCACACACTGAGCATGCAGCAGCTTTCTATTTGTTGCGGGACATTTTCACTCATAATTCAAAACTATAGACCCTTCCAAGATAATCCAGCCCAACCTCCTCATTGAGCAGATGAGGATAATCACCCAAAGGAATTAACTGAATTTCCGAAGGCCACACAGCAAGATAATGTGAAAGGCTCCTCCAAACTCCGTGCTTCTTTAAGATGCCTCCTTCCATCTCTGAGGGTGCCTTTCATATTCTCTATTTTAATCTCTTTATCAGAGATATATTTTCTACTCACTTACCACTATGGTCTGATAGAGATAAAGTACTCAGAAAATTCCAAATGTTGACTGAGGAACTTTATCAAGGGAACTTAAGACCTTAAAATTGAAAGGGGCTTTAAAAAATTGTTTCTACAAATAATTGAAAAAAATATCTTGCCTCAGACATTTCTTAGCTATGTGACCTTGGGCAAGTCATTTAATCCCAAGTGCCCTTACCACTCTTCTGCCTTGGAATTGATGCTGAATATTGATTCTGGGACAGAAGTTAAAGGTTAAAAAAAAATGAGTTGGTTTAAAAAAATTTTTTTAACTGAGCAAGAACATCAGACACCTCCCTCTTTGCACATAATATCAGACTCTTGATGAGTTGGTTAGTTTTTACTGCTTTTTCTCTTCCTTTTTTATTCTTTGTTATAGAGAGATGGCTCATTGGATAGGAAAAGAGGGCAAGAGCTATTGGAAAACAGGTTCATTCACACAATGTTGGTGGAACTTGGAATTGGTACAGGCATTCTGGAAAGCAATTTGGAACTATGCCCCCAAATTTATTGAATTGTTTACTCTGACTCAGTAACATCACTAATAAGTCTATACTCCCAAAGAAATTCTAAAGAGGAAAATGAACAATATGTACAAAAATATTTATAGCAACTCTTTTTGCAGTGACAAAAAAGATGGAAACTACAGAGGAGGTTCATCACCTGGAGAAAGGCTGACCAAGTTAGTAAATGTGAATGGAATGGAATACTATCGTATTGTAAGAAATAATGAAGGGGATGGTTTCAGAGACATTGGAGAAGACTCATATGAACTGAAGAAGACCAAAGACAGCACCAGAACCAGGTAGACAATTTACACCATACCAATAACATGTAAAGACAAACAACTTTGCAAGACTTGAGAACTCTGATAAAGGCAATGACCAACCATGACTCCAGAGGATGAGACACACTACCTACATCCCAACAGAGAGGGGATAGTCTCAGGGGGCAGAAGGAAACATTTTTTTTAAATATGGAAAATTCAGGAATCCACATTGCATGACTATACATACTTGTTACAAGAGTTTGTTTTTCTTTGTTTCTCAGAGGTGATAGAAGAGAAAGTAGACTTCTGTTCATTGCAAAAACATGAAGTCAATTTATAAAAGAATGACAATAATTTAGCAAGTGCAATCAACAACAAGCTTCTTTCATTTGCAGACACGTATCTTGAGAAAAATAAAAACTGATAATAAAAATAAAAGAATTGGTCCTTTGCCATTTCTTATTGATCCTATTTATAAATAATTGATTTTGTCCAGTAGTTGCTAATGTCCCTAGCCTTTGTCTCTGAACTTGGTTCAGAATTCAGCCAGTCTGTAACAAGATCAGTTTAAAAATCCAGCTCTCTTTGGAATCACTGATCTATTCTTGCCTTAAGGGATTCAGGTTAAATATGGGGGGATGCATGTGAACACAATAGAGTTCAGTCTAATATTTGACACTGCCAATTTGACACTCCAAGGAAGTCTGTCTCACTGCTCTCTCGCAGGTGGACTCCAACAACAGCCCTTCTTAGCCCTGGGAGCAGGAGAGGGAGTTGTGGCTAGATCCACGTTAGCAAACTTCCAACCGGTCAAGCTGTTCCTTTTGCCTCAACTATATCAATCCCATGATGTCATTTGCTCATTTCTGTTGTTTTATACTCCCCAAAACCTATAAAAAGGTAGCTATCCTTTTTTAAAAATGTTTACCTTCTGTCTTAGGATAAATACTAGGTATTGGTTTCAAGGCAGAGGAAGGGTAAGGGCTAGGCAATTAGGGTTAAGAGACTCGCCCAGGGTCACATAGCTAGGAAGGGTCTGAGGTCAGATTTAAACCCAGGACCTTCTGTTTCTAAGTCTGATTCTTTATCCACTGAGCCACCTAGCTTCCCCTAGTAGCTATCCTTTTGTTCAGGGTCTTTGGCATAAATGGAGGCATGCCATTGACTCACTTATTGACAGATATTACATGACACTGTAGATAAATGTTTTCTTGTTCAGAGAAATGTGTTTTGGTTTATTCTTTTGTTCAATTTCAATTGTGGCCTTATTGAATTATCTTTTTTAGCTAACAACTACTAAAACCAAGTACTGAAATTAGCTTAGAATATGTGCATATATGTGGAATTTATAAGTAAATATACATTTTTTTTAAATAAAGAGAGGAAGAGATAAATTTGGAAATGAAGATGACTTAAAAAAAGAGAAAATTATAGAGTTTTTTTTAAAAGAAATTTCTCTTTGATCTATGGTTTCTGAGGATGCTGGGGGGAAAAAAGGAAGAAAAACAATATATAGTCAAAGTAAAGACCATGGAGAATACTCTGGGGAGAAAAAAAAAGAAGTATGTATTATTGAATATAACTGTTTAGAGTATAGCAATTTAGATTAGCTTAGAGTACAGTAATGGGTAAAGACACATCAGCTGGGGGAACAAAACACAGATAACAAAAACGAAAAAGACCACATACTTTAGCTCACTGAGCTAAAAATGTAAAAATGACAGAAGGAACCTGATAACCATATTGAAACTCCTTATTTGCTGAGACCAGTCTTGGAGTTAAAGAGCTCTTTCTTGACTTAAATTAATGGATTAATGCACTCACCAAGAGAAGAACAATTATCTAGGACTGTATTGAAGTGACAGGCATATGTGTGAACAGGAACATAAGCAGCCGATGTATTTAAAACTGGGTCCCGTACAATAACATTATAAATTACACCCTGTCCTGGGACAGAGGAGAAGTAAACAATGGTCTTCTCACTAGATTTTAGAGTAGCAACCTGAAATTTAAAAATGACAGCTTGATTACTTGGTGCCCAAATTAAACAAAAACTCCATTCATCATATCACAAGCCCAACATGCCAGTAGTAATAAGATTTAATTCTCAATTCATCAAAATAGTTTTCTACAAACTGGGCCCAAAAAATTCAGAGGGCAGAGATTTTGGACTCCATAATGATGATTAAACATGGTATCATCGTGAAGTCTTGCCTTATTTTTTTTTAATCCCTTGCCTTCTGTCTTAGTATCATTTCTAAGACAAAAGAGCAGCAGGGGCTAGGCAGCTGGGGTTAAGTGACCTGGCCAGGGTCACACAGCTAGGAAATATCTGAGACCAGATTTGAAAGCAGGAACTCCTGTCTCCAGGCCTGGTTCTCTAACCATTATGCCATATAGCTTCCCCTAACCTGGGCTTCCATTTTGCAGTTGGGCAAATTTACCCTCTTCATCTCCAATTTTCCACTTTTCCTCTGTCACTGGAGCCAAATATCATTCACCACTAAATAACAGGGTTGAACTTTACAGCAATGTGCAATGCAGTCATCCTAAACTCTGTTTTGAGATGCCAGTCAGGAATCTCTTTGTGTGCATTTCTCACACCATGCCCCAGACAGGCGCCCGCTCCAAAGAGGAGGATCAGGCGTTCCTCGTGCTCTGTACAGAAGTGGTTTCTTGGTTCTGGTCCTTTCGTTCTGCATCAGTCCATGGGATTCCCTGAGAGCATCCCCTTCATCGACTCTTACCGCTCAATTACAATCCGTTTCCAATAACAGATCAAGATGTGTACGGCCACACCCCAACCAATGGGAACTTAGGTGAGTTTCCCCTTTCCTGCCATTGGTGTGTGTCCTCCAGGCCTTTCGGGGCCAGAGCCGATCTCTGCACTTACTTTGAAGCCATTAGCTTCCACCTGAGACACTACGGTCATCTTCTGTGTGTGACTTAGCAGCACCTCTTCTGTGAGGTTGTTCTCGGGCAAAAAGTACTGATAGACATCATACTGCAACCGCCACCTGGAGTCCTGGCCAGTGCCCACATCACAAGGGCTGGGGTCTGAGCCTCTGCAACCAAACACAACAAATGAAAGCACAAACATTCACCCTGCAACCCAAGCCTCAAATACCAACAGAAATGAGAAAACCTTGCTGCCTTAAAAGAAAAGCATAAAATCACACCTGAAATGTGGAAAAGTCACCGACACACTTTTCTCTTTTGAGAAATGTCGCTTCCCTGTTCAAGGAGCCTTTCAATCCGACTCAATTAAATATCTATTATATACAGAAAAGCACTGTGCTAGGCTGGGGACAGTAAATAAACCAATAAGGACAAAGGGAAAACTGAGAATATTTTGGCACTCATAGAGTTTTTCTTCCTTTTAATAACCTCCTTTGAGCTATTAATCTAGAAGATGAATCGCCATATCAAGGAATGAAATAATTTTGTCATTTTTCTTATATCATTCCATATGGTTTTTCAAAATGGTCATACCAATTAACACCTTCACTGGCAGTGGATTTTTGTCCTAGTTTTGCTCTTTAAATCATGTTTACCTGATTTATTCTTCTTAACTACATTTTCCAAAAAAAAAAGTTTGTAGAGTTTGGATAATTACTACTTAAAAACATAATTTGAAAGCTGAGACAGATAAATGGCATAGCAGAGAGAGTGCAGACCATGGAGTGAGGAAGTCCCAGGTTCAAAACCAGCCTCAGACAATTATTAGCTCTGCAACCCTAGGCAAGTCACTTAAACCCTATTTGCCTCAGTTTCTCATCTGCAAAATGGAAACACTTTGGAGAAGGAAATGGCAAAGTACTCCAGTATCTCTATCAACAAAAACCCCCAAAGTCACATAGTAGTTTTGTAGAACTGGACACAACTGAACAACAACAAAATACCATCCCTCCTTAACTGTTTTGGGGTTTGGGGCCAGTTTCCCTATATATTTTTGATCTTTTACTTCTTTGCTAGATTTTTATTATTTCATCTAAGTCTAAATAGCGGTTTCTTAATATTTTCACTGGTATGGTGTTTCTCTAAGAATTTTGTAATATTTTGTTAATATTAGTACATCATAGCCAGGAATACTAAATATTTCTGTCATGTGTAGATCTTTCTTTATTTCTATAAAAACTGCTTAGTAGTTGTATTTAAGCCTTAATTGTGTCTTGCTAAAGTGACTGATCAGATGTTTAACTTATTTTTTTTTAACCCTTACCTTTTGTCTTAAAATGAACACTAAGTATTGGTTCCAAAGCAGAAGACTGTTTAAGTATAAGCAAATGGGGTTAAGTAACCTGCTCAGGATCACAGAGCTAGGATATGTTTCAATTTTTTATCTTTTTTTTTTTATTGTTTTTCGTTTCGGTGGTGTCCAACTCTTTCTGACCATATTTGGAGTTTCTTGGCAGAGATACTAGAGTGGTTTGCCATTTCCTTCTCCAGCTCATTTTACAGATGAGGAAACTGAGACAAGCAGGGTTAAGTGACTTGCCCAAGGTCACACAGCCAGTAACTGTCATTTAGATTTGAACTCAGATCTTTCTGATTCCAGGCCCAGCATTCTCTCCACTGTGCCACCCAGCTGTCCAGTATATTTTGTTTTTAGAATCCCAGCCATTAGCAGAGCTCCTGAAACACAATTGGCAATTAATAAATGTTTGTTGGCCAAATGTATAAAGTTCAAACAGTCTCGTAATAATAATAGCTGTCATTTATATAGCACTTTAAGGTTTGCAATGTGCTTTACTTATATTAACTCATTTAATCTTCATTACAATTCTATGTCTGTGAGGTTGCTGTCATTATCAACTCCATT
Organism: Gracilinanus agilis; assembly: GCF_016433145.1. Lineage (NCBI taxonomy): Eukaryota > Metazoa > Chordata > Mammalia > Didelphimorphia > Didelphidae > Gracilinanus > Gracilinanus agilis. The sequence continues at coordinate 181,292,163 of NC_058134.1, read as the reverse complement.
TTACATACTGGGAAACTGAGGCACAGAAGTTCATTGACTCACTCCACTTCACAAGGCTAATAAGTGTCTGAGAAAGGATTCAAACCCAGGTCTTATTGACTCCAAGTCCTGCATTCTATCCACTGAGGCAGCTTTCCAATAGCAGATTTTAATCTAAAAACAACTTGGGAAAGCCACACGTACCTGGCATATCCTAGATTTGCTGGGGCAAATCTGATCATTGTTTCATATAAATTATACTCCAAGTAAATGTTAGGATCCACATCAAAATCAAACTCCAGATTACAGCCTCCAGGGATAGGATCTGGAAGTAAATAAAAATGACCAGAGATCATGTCTCTCCAATCTCCTAACCATGTACAAGTTTAGACAAGCAAAGCCTACAACTTTTTTAAGCCCATGAGAAAGAACATTTCCTTCTCTGAGGTCCACATACTTCAGATCTCAGCATTAAAAAAATTTATAAGAAGGAGGGAAAAAATAAGAAGAACTGAGAAACTTACTTCAAAGTAGAACTCTATGGACAAGAGAGGAAGATAAGTCCCTCAATGTACAATTTCTGGGGCAAGAACAAAAACAGAGCTGAGCGCTCATTAAGGTTGCAGCTGGTGGTTCACCCTAAACCTGAATTACAACTGAGAGGTGACTTGGTAAATTAATAGTAATTTTTATATATAAAAAACTTTTAATAATAATGAGTTATTATTAATTGAAAATAAAATTTTAGATTATAATACATTTGTAATAGTGGTAATTAAAATAATCATATTTAAATAATATGGCTAATAAGGAATGAGGGGAGTCCTCCTCAGGCTGAAGCACTCTGGAAACAAGCATGCAGCCAAAAACCCAGAGTTACCCTTTTCTGAATAAGAAAGTGGAACAGCCACACTCCAGATGTTGTCAGCTTCGGAAGTCCCCAGGTACCATGTACAAATGCTCTGTTCTGGTCTGAGAATGGAAACTAGTCCTTTGTCCACCCCTGTTCCTGAAGCTCCTGAAGGAGGATTCTGGGAATGAAAGGAAAAGAGATATTGACGAGACGTAGGACCCATTCTGATTGGGCATTGCCCATAATGCTGACACTGTTGTGGTACTCTTCAGTAAGTTGGTGATGCATTAACAACGGAAGACCTTAAGCAATGCATCTCAGGCCAGCTGGGTGGCACAGTGGCTAGAGCACCAGGATCAGAGATGGGAGGTCCTGGGTTCAAATCTTACCTCAGACACTTCCTAGCTCTGTGACTCTGGGCAAGTCACTTAACCCCCATTGCCCAGTCCTCACCACTCTTCTGCCTTGGAACCAATATATAGTACTGATTCTAAGGAAGAAGGTTAAGAATTTTAAAAATAATAATAATAACCTAAAATTTAAAAAGAGCCCATCCTTTAGCAGAGATTTAGTTCCATTAACATACTCAAAATTTATACATCATTTACTTTTTTTAGCATACACAAAATGTTCTGTGAGAGATCCAAAGACAGAAATAGATTAAAAATGGGAGAACTCTCCATCCAGACCTTGTAGAAAGAGACGGTCACATTCTTGTACTGAGAATGCACTTGGAAGATTATAAATGTGACATTGCTGGCAATGTGATGCAAGACAGCTTCTGTAAAGGGCTTGTTGAGCATGAAGTGTTTAAATTTCCCCAAAGAAAATTCAAGAAGACCTGAAACAAGAAGAGGGTTTTTGTTTGTTTGGTTGGTTTTTTAAAATATTATATTTGCATTTCTAATACCAGCTTACAAAAGCACCATCAGAGCCATTTCTTTACACACAGATATAGTCATCATCCAGCAGAGAAACAAATAAGACAAGAGGGAACTGGAGAAAACTAAACAGAATCTTCTTTTTCAAGAAAGCACTCTCTAACCTCATTCCTCTGCTCCAAAGTCACTGGTCAAACAAGAATAGCTCCTATAAATAATTCTGGTCTTATTGAGCTTTCCTATCTCTCTCATCTCAATTTCTATTCCCTTTTTCATTCCTTGGCCAAATTATCTCTTTCCTCTCTATTGTCTTACCTGGAAAAAACAGACAGACTTGTGGGCAGTGAGATAGTGCTGTGGATAGTGCTGGGACTATCAAGAAGCTCATTTTCCTTAGTTTAAATCTGGCCTCAGACACTAGCTGTGTGATCCTAGACAAGACACTCAACCCTGTTTGCTTCAGTTTCCTTATCTATACAATGAGCTGGAGAAGGAAATGGCAAACCACTCTAGTATTTTTGCCAAGAAAACTCCAAATGGAAAGAGTTGAACACAATGGAAAAGGGCTATATAACCATTAGAAATTCTTTGAGAAAGAGGTGACAAGGGAGTTCATTCCAGACATAGAGATAGAGATAGGAGACAATGGTGTGGTTGGTACCAAGTTGTACCTTTTTAAATTAAAACTATGAAATTTTAAATTGTTTGATTAAAATTTAATGTTTTAATAATAAATATAATTATTGGTTTATTCTTTTTCTTGATTAAATTTTTTTTAATTTTAACTTAATTTTTTTATTTAGCATTTTAGTTTTAAAATCATTAAAAAACATGGAGTTAACAGAAAACTGAATGGTCAGTAAGTTCAAATAAAAAATGAACATAACTTGAAAATCTTCCCAATGTTTCTAGGAAGCAGACTTGGTTCTCTCCAGACTAAGGTGACTTGGATGTGTTTGTCAAAAGGGCTCATCATTTGAGATCTCTTGTCCTTTAATCATGATTATGTCCCTGAATGGTTAAACTGCATCTGAGGCCTAGTGTTCTGTCAGGTCCTTTTGGCTCAAAAGGCTAGGAAGTGATGAGCTGGAAAATAGGGAACAGTGCTTTAAAAAAAATTCCTTCTGCTAGCTTCTTTTCAGGAAGAATATCAGTCTGACAGTTGGGATTGTATTATACACACCACTTCCTCCTTCTATTTCCTGATTTCCTGAAAATGCACAAAAAAGGGGGAAGGGGAGTCTCAGTTGCCTTGAATGGCAAGAACTAAGCAAAAGGCCTCCCTCAAAAATGACTACATGGTGGACAATAACAGCTCCAGCTGGGAAGGAATAAAGATGCACTGGGAAGAAAAGTCACTCAGTGAGTTTTACTTTTCCTTGCCTATAATCCCTGACTTGACACTTTATTTTTAATAGAAATTTCCCTGGTAAGTTAAGACCCACCAGTGAGTCTCACTAGGGTTGTTGACTCAAAGTTGCACCAGGTTTGAAAGAGTTTTACAAAAGATTGTATATTTCACAACCAATCACCAAACTATTTGGGAGGGAGGGCGGGAGGCAGGAAGGTGAAGAAGGAAGGGAGAAAGGGAGGGAGGAAGAAAGAAGGAAGGAAGGGAGGGAGAGAGAGAGAGGGAGGGAAGGAGAAAAGGAGAGAGGGAGGGAGGGAGGGAAAAAGGAAGGAAGGAAGGAAGGAAGGAAGGAA
>NC_058134.1:181230206-181288666 GCF_016433145.1 Gracilinanus agilis | reverse complement strand
AAGGAAGGAAGGAAGGAAGCAAGGAAGGAAGGAAGGAAGCAAGGAAGGAAGGAAGGAAGCAAGGAAGGAAGGAAGGAAGAAAGGAAGGAAGGAAGGAAGTTAGTTCTTGAGTTCTTGTCTCTGAACTCCTGGCACTGACAAATGATTCAACATCAGAAACTGATATGATTCTATCAGTGGAAATGACATTTAAAAAGAGACATTAAAAAAAGAGGAAAGGATCTACTTGTACAAAAAATATTTAGAGTTGTTCTCTTTGTGGTGGCAAAGAATTGGAAACTAACGGGATGTCCCTCAGTTGGGAAATGGCTGAACAAATTGTGGTATACGATGGTGAAGGAATACTATTGTGCTATAAGGAATGATGAACAGGATGATTTCAGAAAGAGCTGGAAAGACCTATGTGAACTGATGTAGAGTGAAATAAGCAGAACCAGGAGAACATTATACACAGTAACAGCAGTACTGTGGAATGATTAACTGTGATAGACTTAGCTATTATTGGCAATACAATGATGCAGGACAATTCTGAGGGACTTAAAGCAAAGAAAGTTATCCACTTCCAAAGAACTGTTGAAGGCAGATGCAGATCAGAGCATACAATTTTTCACTTGTTTATTTGGGTTTTTGTTTGGGAGTTTTGATTTTATGTGATTATTCGCTTATAAAAATGGAAGTATGTTTTGTGTGCTAATACACGTATAATCCAAACTGAATTGCTTGCTAGATCCTGGAGTGGGGAGAGAAGGAGGGAGAGAGACAATATGGATCATATGACCTTGGAAAACTTATATGGAAATTTGTTACTAAACGTAATTGGCCAAAAAAACCACCTACTTTTAAGAATATTAAATAAAGAAAGAATAAACAAACAAATAAATAAAAAGAGGCATTACCATCTGCTTTGCGCTTTACTCTAAGGACCTTTCCATGTGACTGGCAGCTGAAACCCCTCCTGTGTGCCACTTTCACCATAGCTGCCCTACCTTTTTCCTGGGCATAGTAATCATTTAGTAAATGCAAAAAAAAAAAAAAGCAGCAGATTCTTAAATAGATTCCTGGGAAAGAACACCAGGCTATTAATTTTTACCCATGGAAATAGACCCTGGAGAGGAAGACATCTGCCCCAAAGGCAGCGCCAAGCATGTCTAAACAGAGCTAAACCTCACCTCTGAGCACAGCTGGAAAAGCCTTACAAGAAAAAGATTTCATGAGGCTTAATAAGGTCTTATGACTTTGGGAGTAGGAGCAGGGCGAAGAGGCTGGAGGCAGATCAAACAGTATTTACATTACAATTGTCTTGGGATAGAGTCCTGAAAACAGCCACAGTCTGAATCTTGCCTAGGAACAAGCAATAACTCTTTAAAAGTTTTCTACCAATTCTTCCCAGGAATCTGACTCATCAGCAAAGGGCTACTTTTCATTTCAACATCTAAGCTCACCTTTTAATCATCCCCACAGCTAATTTTTCTTTCCTTCATTCTGCAAATAAATTAAGAACTAATTACCTTTTGCTCCCCCGTCAGACCCTAATTAGGCCTTGAGACATTTCTAACCCCAGTTCATTATTTAGTATTTACTTATTCCCTCTATTTCTACCTCATTTTTTCTTAATTTTTCACAATAGATTCTCTTCTATTTGATATTTATTCAGATGCTCCCTCTAGATCAGTGATTCCCAAAGTGGGCGCCACCACCCCCAGTGAGTGCTGCAGCGATCCAGGGGGGGCAGTGATAGACACAGGTGCATTTATATTTCCTATTAATTGCTATTAAAATTTTAAAAAAAATTAATTTCCAGATGGCTAAGTAATATTTTTTCTGGAAAGGAGGCAGTAGGCCAAAAAAGTCTGGGAACCACTGCTCTAGACAATGAGATGTGGTAGAAGGAATTTTTTTTTTAAACCTTTAACTTCTTTCTTAAAATCAATACCGTGTATTGGTTCCAAGGCAGTAAGAGTTAGGCTATGGGGGTTGAGTAACTTGCCCAGGGTCATACAGTTAGGAAGTAACTGAGGCCAGATTTTAACCTAGGACCTCCCATCTCTAGGCCTGGCTCTAAAATTACTGAGCAACCTAGCCGCCCCCAAATTGTCATCAACATGTTTTTCAGTTCATCACCTATCTTTTTGAGACTGAACAACTGAACAGAACACTGGGCCTTGGATGTTCAGTGACAAAATCATAATTATGGGACAATAACAGCTGGGAGTTCGAATCTAGTTTCTGGCACATTCAAACTAAATGTGTGACCTTAGACAAGTCATAATTCCTGTTGGCCCCCAGGAAATTTGTTTATAAATTGCAAAACAGTTGCTGATTTGCACTGATTAAAAAAAAAAAAAGTTCCCTCAGAGAGTAAAATCACAGGTCAGAGGAAAAACAAACAAAAAATTAATCTCAAAAGATTTTATTAATGAGGATGGTAGATTATGATAAAGCTGTTACGTTTATTAACCAAGAGAGGAAAACTTCATTTAAAAAATTGTGTCCCCCACTTCTCCCTCCTATGCTTTATCTCTCCAACTCAAATATTGAAAGGTCTACTATGTACAAGTCAGTGCTAGGCACTAGGAATGCAAGATTTAAAAATCTCTGAGTTTATAGTCTAGTGGGGATAAAATACAGAAAGAAAATAATAGTTTATTTTTTCCCTTCCAATTTTTAAGAAACTAAAAAGAAAGATTATTTTCAACTGGAAGACTCATCCAGGATCACACAGCTAGAAAGTATCCTGAAGCTGGATTTAAATTCCGATCTTCCTGACTCCAGGCCTGGCATTCTATATTCACCTAGCTGCCCTAGTTAAAAGGTTAGTGAAAAGAAATGAGTGATATTTTTTCCACCCATTGCAGACTCCCCTAAAATCTCTCAATGGATCCCCTGATAGTCTGTGGATCTCAGGTTTAAAAAGACATCAGGGATGCAGAATGAAATGCAGAGCCAGGAGAATATGGTACATAGTGACAGCAATATTATGGAATGATCAAATGTAATGGACTTAGAATGATACTGAACAAATTCTGAGGGACTTAGGAAAAAGAATGCTATCCATCTCCAGAGAAAGAACTGTTGATGTCTGAATGAACAAGAAAACATACCATTTTTCAATTGTTTATTTGGGTTTGTGTTTTATAAGATCACTTACAAAAATGAACAATATGGTTAAAAAAATAAAGTAAATTTTATTTTATTTTTAAAAAAGCAAAAGACATCAGGGACAGCAAGCCTGGAGTCAGAAGATTTTTGAAAAGGAGTGAGTGGCACAGTCAACTCTTGCCCCTCTTCCCCCAACTCCTAAAAAAAAAAAAAAAAACCTTCAGGAATCCCATCTACCCAAGGTCCTGGAGGGTACTCGGGGCTCTTTTTCCCCACAAGTTTGATTCATAAAGTCTTCCCCTACAAAGCTCCCAGTCTTGGTACCTCAGTCCCTGAGAGGCCAGGACAGGCTGAGCTCAGTCCATCCCAGATTAGAGCCAGGCAGGACCTCTGAAGGCACAAATAATCCAATAGGGTCAAATTAAAGGACAAACAGGGCCATAAAGCAGGCACAGAAGGCTCCCCAAGGGCCACATATGAACAGAATTTGAGTAGGGCCACAAAGGTTTATATGTTCGTTTTTTATTATAATCAGCACATTAAAATCAGAAGCTCTGCTCAGGGGGTTGTGACAACAGGGATCTAGTCAAACCTCCACCTACAGATAAGGAATCTGAGATCAACAGAGTTGAAGTCGCTTGATCCCAGGAGCAGATAATAATAAGTTCTTGCCCAGGCAAGATTAATAACCGGGTTCTCTCCATTCCAACGTAGCTTCCTTTTCTCTAACTTTTTTTTTCTTTTAAATGTCAACTGATATTTGTTTTTTACATCACTTTCATCTTCAAAACCTGGGGGAGTTGAAGCAACCCCCACACTTCCCCTACCCTTAGAGTAGGAAGAATTTTTTAAAGTTTAAAAAAAAACAAACTCAGCAAAACTAAGTCAATGCATCAACGGATTCTGACCGGTATATGCCATACCCCACACTGAAAGACGCCCACCTCTGCAAAGGAAGGCTTCATATTTTCCGTGCCTTCCTTGGGGGGTCAAATGCCTTGTGTAAACAACTCAGAGAACACTTCTATCTGAGGTTGATGCAGGTGTCCCAAAAGTCTCAGTGCAGTTCTAAGCTAGGAAAACCATTTCCTTTCTTCATACAGGGTGTCTCAAAAATCCCAGTGCAGTTCTAAGGTTTATAGCCTTAAAAACTGCCCAAAGACTTCTGGGACACCAGACTGCTTCTGGTGTTGAGTATTTTCCTTCTGTCTTAGAATTAATACTGTGTGTATTGGTTCTAAGACAGAAGAGCGGTAAGGGCTAGGCAATGGGAGTTAAGTGACTTGCCCAGGGTCACACAGCTAGCAAGTGTCTGGGGTCAGATTTGAACCTAGAATCTCCTGTGTCTAGGCCTGGCTCTCAATCCCCTGAGCCACCCGGCTGCCTCCCAGAAGCTCTTTTTTGAGGCCTCTTCATCCTCCAGGATCTCTGATCTCACAGACTGGTCATGAGTTCCACATCTGCTTCCCCACCTGGCTGCACTACTCCGGAACTTCTCGGTATTCCCAAGGGCTCAACACAGTGCCAGTCATATAGTAAAACGATTTAATTAAAGCTAAGTGACCAGCTAAGGGCCCATAAACTCCAGGGGAGGGAGTAAAGGGCTTTAAGTCAAGAAATCTTCAGCTCAAAACCTGCCTCTGATATTGGGAGACTTGGGTAAATTTCATAGTGTCTGCCCTGCACAGGTCTCTCCACATGCTCTAATGGCCCCTTACTAAAGGCTCCTAATGCCCTCTTCTCAGGATTCTGGGGCATTCATGAAATTATACCTAACGAAATTAAATATTGGCCAAAGTTGAAGAATTGTTCAAGTATCAGCTACACTACCCAAAGAATGGAGCCACCTGTCTGATACCTGTCTCTCTGGGCAGCACTAACATCATTGGGAAGAAATTCCAGGGGGTTTCCATCTCAGCCCTGGTTTTATGAGATGCATCAAAATCCTGATGACGATTGTGCTAAATTAAGATCTTTTTTAAGTTTCTTTATTTATCGTTGGCTCACATATAGATGTCAAAAATGTCTCTATATTAACAGAGGGAACATTCCCTCTGGAGGAAATACAAGAAGAGCACGCTATAGGGAATCAAAATGAAGAGATAAGAAAGAAAATATCAGAAAGCTTCAAGTGGTCTCAATGGCATGGGGTTGTTGGTTTCAGTGGTTTGTTTTTTTTGTGGGGAGGAAAGGCTTGACCTATGACTTCAATGATGTAAGAAATTTCCTCTTCTATGTGGATCAGCATCAGCTCTGCAAATTGGTTTTAGTGAAAAAAGTACCCAGAAGAACAAAACATAAGGAGTCTTGACTATAGTCAAAGGTCAGTTATGTGTTAGAAGGGAGACTTAAAATCTGGGTCTTCCAACACTGGAAGACTTTTGCTTCAACTGTTAATTCACAGCTTTTTCATTCAGTTCTTGAGCAAACTCTTTGGGTTAAAAATAATGCCAAATTGAGTTCAAATTTGGCCTCAGACACTTCCTAGCTGTGTGACCCTGGGCAAGCCACTTTAAGCCCCCTCCAATAACTAGCCCTTCGTGCTCTTCTGCATTGGAACCACTATTTACTATTGATTCTAATGATGAATAAGGTGTTTTCTCTTAAGTAAAAAAATTCTTAAGTAAATTAAAGGGCTAGCTAGATAGCTCAGTAGATAGTTAGGCCTAAAAGTGGGGGGCCTGGGTTCAAATCCATCCTCAGACACTTTCTAGCTGTGTAATCCTGGGCAAGTCCCTTAGCCCCAGTTACCTAGTCCTTACCACTCTTCTACCTCAGAACCAATACACAATACTGATTGTAAGACAGCAGGTAAAGGTTTAAAAAAAATAAGTGTAATGTCAAATTTCCACAAAAAAATGGCAAATGCTTCTAATTAGTTATTTGTCAGTATATTTTTTTAAACTCTGGCATGGTGTATATCTTTTTTAATGTTCCTTTTTTATTATTATTTTATTTTTAAAGATATTTTGTTTTCTCAATTACATATAGCAATTTTCAACATTCATTTTTTTAAATTATAAGATCCAAATTGTCTCTCTCCCTCCCTTCCCTCCCCCCTCTCAGAGATGTTAAGCAATTTGATCTGGGTTCTACATGTATTATCATGCAAAACATACCTCCATATTGGTCACTGTTGTAAGAGGTGCCTATATTATCTCGATCCTGATGTAGTGGAAAGAACACAGGGTTAGGGACCAGAAGGCCCTCGTTCTAGCCCTGACTGCAACACCTGACAGATGACAGACTGAACAAGCTAGTTTGGTGACATACCAGATTATCATCCTCTAGCAGCCTCACAGACATCTAGATTAAAAGAGAGGAAGCTTCTAAGCACTACACAGAGGTCCTGTGACAGCTTTATAAACTGCCTTTTAACGGCATCTTTGAGTCAAAGCAATGGTCCCAAAACAAGAACAACTCCAGTTGTGCAACAGTTCTGCAAAAGATAGGCATTTCTGAAATTCAGATCATTCTGAACAGTTTTTTTGCTTGCATTAAAGTTACTCCTTCAGATCCCAAATATCGAAAGCACATTAACAGCATTTAAGGCAGTCGGACGATCTCTCCCAAATAGTATGAAGGAAAAAAAATAGGAACAAACCAGGAATTGTTGTTAGATCGCATGCACAAGGCACATGACACACGTTATAAAGCCTAATTCTCTGCATGACACTTCCTAACTAGACAAAGCAAATTTCTCGAAAATGACTGCTCTAAGACATAACTCAGTGGCTCCACATTTGGGTTCATCTTATTCTCCAGGACCATCACCCCCATTATTTCTGCACCTGAACTAACCTGCCTAAGGTCCGGGCCCCAGTTTGGAGCAAAAAGGCATGCGAAAGCCAGAAATATGGCTGCTCCAGACCCAGGGTTCCAAAGTCCCCGGGAAGGGGTGCCAAATGACAGGGATCCCTCTAGCTCCTGCCCCGGCTCTAGAGTACCGACAGCGAGGAGGAGGCTTTGCAGAGGATTCCCGGGGGGGGGGGGGGGGGGGGGGGGGGCAGAGCCCCTTCTGAAAACAACTGATCTTTCTTACCACGATGGAAACGCAGGCCTCGCCCCCTTCTGCTCCCTAAACCGCTCATTCGGATCACCTTGCTAAGCTCTTTTAATGCACGTAAGATTTTAAAATGTCGAATTTTTAATTTTTAAAAAACAAAATCTAAAATATGGCAGCTAAAGAAATAATGCATTTAGTACGGCTCAAAATGAATAAATAAATAAATAAATAAAGGTCCAAAATACAACTGGCAAGGCGCCCACCCCCATTCCCCGCCAGCCCCAACTCGCTCCTTACCTAAACTGGAGTTCAGCGGCGTCTCGCCAGCCCCAGCCAGCCTCAGCCCCAGTCCCAGCCCTAGGAGAGCCAGAAGCGGGGGCCCGAGCAGCCCCATAGTGGCGGGCGAACCTCGCTAACCCGGAGCGCCCCAGCCGCTCCTCATCGTAGCCCAGGCGCAGCGCACCTGTCCGCCCCCGCGGTCCCCAGGCCGCTTCCCAAGGCCAAACTCAAGGCTTCCTCTTCCGGCACTAAGCCGGGTCCGGGCACCCCGCGGCTCCGCCCCCCGCAGAGGGCGAGGGGCGAGCCGTGGCGCGGAGAGGCGTTTTCCGAGGAGCGGACTGCTCCTCCCCCTGATTCCCAATCTGTCGGTCAGCGCAATCCCGCCCTCCCTCGCTCCAGGGCCTGGGGTCAGCCCCGGACCCCGTCGTTCTCCCCGCGCTTAGCGTAGCACCGGGCACTATCCTAGCAGGCGCTTCATAAAAGCCTGCCCACAGGCTGGAGCGGGGGAGGGGCGAGGCGATGAGTACGGCGGCGGTACCGGGCGGAGAGGGTCATCGAGGAAGGCTTCCCGGGAAGCTGACTGAGTGCTTTCCCAAGTTTGCAGATCCTTCCTAGAAAGCTTCGGTTTGTCTAAAACATGAAACGAAACCCCTAGATTTCTATCCGTGTAGACTTCTGCCGGATTGGGGGGGACGGGCGGGGCGGGCCGGTCTGCTCTAGAAATGCTGAGACCGTAAAGGAAAACAAATGGACCAACCCAGGGGATCTTGCTTTCCAGGAACGTTTTAAGAAGGTTTCATGCTCTGGTGGTTTCCCTAATGCTCCAAGAGAGTCAGGATGAAAATCTGAAAGTGGAGGCCACGTTCCTCACTCTGGTTCAGGCCTTTCTTCTTCATCCCGTTTGGGGTTTTCTTGGCAAAGATCTTGGGGCCATTTTATAGGTGAGGAAACTGAGGCAGGCAGGGTGAAATGACTTGTCCACAATCACCCGGCTAGAAAATGTGAGGCCAGATTTGAACTTAACAAGATGAGTCTATCTGACTCCAGGGCCAGGCTCTGTCCACAGGGGGCCAGCTAGCTGTCTCCGTGGGAGATGCTAATGCTTCAGAAAATAGGGATTATTTTATTTTGTCACCTAGCCTGTAAATTCTTAGAATGTGTAACCCCAGAGCATACCACTTAGAGAGGATCCACTCCAAATCTCCCCTCCTTTTATAGGGAGAAACAGACTGGGAGTAAATAGTTACCTAGGGTGGTACATTAGTAAGGCTCTGAGGTAGCATTTGAACTCAGTTCTGACTCTCGGTCCCTGGACTTGCTCTGCTCTGCCACCTAGCCTAGCCTGGGCTTTGACTTCTTGACCAATAGACCCACTGGACTAATTCACCAATTTCTTACACACTATAAGGGAACATTCTTTGGTCATGTTATTTATAAACATTTCTGCTAAAATCCAGAGGAACAACCCCAGCTATAAAATGCTCTATATTTAAGCAACAAGACAGATAGAAACTTCCCCAGATAAAGGGTTGGCTAAAGGCAGTCACCTAAGCAGTACTCAATGTCAGGGAGCTTACATCAGAGCAGCTGCTGGGCAAAATTACAGAATTATCCGTTTTCTTGGGCAACCTACCAGGCCTTTTTTTCACCCCTAGTTAGAAGCTCTGGGTCTTGATTTCTTATCAGTAAAATGAAAGAGGTTGGACAGGAGGCTCCAAGGCCTCTTCCAGGTCTGGCACTCTCCTTTTTCTCAGCAGGCACTTGGAGTAAAATTGACTTACACTCTGGGCTGGCCATCACTCCATCCGAAGCCATTGTTCCTTAAGGTGGTCTCGTCTCTGAAAGTAAATCAACAGCATCCTATTCTCTCCGTGTGCCTTTCTATGAATGTTTTTTTTTTAATGAGAATAATTTTACTTATTTTAGTCATCGTGGTGTTTATTTTATGGGAGCTCCTCATTCCTCATTTTATATTTATTTTATTTATTTGTCATATTTGAAGTTTAAGTTGTTTTTTAGCTTTGGTTCTGTTTGTTTTGCCTCAATGCTCCTAGGCAACTCCATGACTATAAATTGCAGAGAAAGTGTGTTTCCTCACCAGATACCAGGAAGAGTACCTTTAGGGTCCCTCTCCCTATGGGCTTCTAGAAACTAAAACATATGGCACTTTAAAATTTGCAAAGGGCTTTACATCTATGAGCTTATTTGGGCCTCATATCAGTTCTGTAAAGGATATTATTATCCTTATTTGATAAATGAAAAAATGGGGCTTCAGAGGTTTCTCATAAAACTGAGTATAAAAGATAGAATTCAAATACATATCTTCTAGGCTCTGAGTGTGGCATTCTTTCCATTCCTTCAGGTCAACTCCTCTAAATTAGCACTTACTGGGGGAAGCTGGGTGGCTCAGTGGATTGAGAATCAGGCTTAGAGAGCGTCCATTCAAATCTGGCCTTAGACACTTCATGGCTATATGACCCTGGGTAAGTCACTTAACCCCTATTGCTTAGCCCTTACTGCTTTTCTGCCTTGGAACCACTACACAGTATTGATCCTAAGACAGTAGGTAAGGGTTTAAAAAAAAAATTTGCACTAATTGGGGGCTCAGTGGATTGAGAGTCAAGACTAGAGACAGGAGGGCCTAGGTTTAAATCTGGTCTCTGATACTTCCTAGCTGCGTGACCCTGGTAAATATATTTATTTACTTTATAAAATCCACATTATTTTGCAATTGGGCAGCTGGATGGTGAAATAGATAGAATGTCAGATGTAGAATCATGAAGACCTGAGTATACCAGCCTTAGAAACTCGCTCTTCTACCTTAGAACCAATACACAGTCTTAATTCTAAGATGAAAGGTAAGGATTTTGTTTTTTGTTTTTAAGCAGAAAATTGCATCTTTATTTTCATTCATCTTTAACAGAAATTTAGCATTTACTCAAATTATGAGCAGTTAAGTGCACAGTGGGTAGAATGCTAGGCCTGGAGCCAGGAAGACCTGGGTTCAAATTTTGCTTCAGATGCTTCCTTGCTTTGTGAATCTGTTCAAAAATCACTTAACCCTGTTTGCGTCACTCTTCTGTTTTATTTATTTATTTGTTTGTTTTAAGGTAAGGAAGGGCTTTAAAAAAAAAAACGAGCAGTTATTCCCAGGTGGTATGTTTTGTCTACACAAGCTGACCTCAGTCCCTTCTCATAGATTCTCTTCTCTGACCTTTATTACCCTGTTCAGTCATGCCCAACTCTTTGTGGCTCCTTTTGGAGATTTCTTGGCAAAGATACTGGAATGGTTTGTCATTTTACAAATGAAGAACCTGAGGCAAACAGGTTTAAGTGACTTGCACACAACTAAGATACTGAAATGGTTTGCCATTTCCTTCTCCAGCTCATTTTTCAGATGAGGAAACTGAGGCAAACAGGATTAAGTGACTTTTCTAGGATCACATAGCAAGGAATCTGAGGCCAGATTTGAACTTCTGATACCAGCCTCAGCACTCTCTCCACCAAGCCACCTAACTACCTGGCTCCCCAAAGGATCCCTCCTTGTTTAGATTCCCAGCTGCAGGGAGGGACTGATCATCTCTGGGCAGGTCTGCTGCTGCCACCAAGGGATAGGATTCTAGAGGAGATACTTTATTAGAGAGAGAAGTGTGTCTCCTGCAGGCGAAGACAAGAACTTCATTCAATATGAAGGTGAGTAAGGAAGGGAGAATGATACAAGGGGAACATCCATGGCTCTGGAGACAAATTCCACCTTTGATGTTCTCTGTGCGTGTGATCTTAGGCAAATCACTTCACCCTCTTGTGTCTCATTTATCTCAGGTGTAAAAGGAGGAGGTTGGGCTAGATGGCCTCAGAATTCCTTCCCTTCTAACTCTGAATCTATGATCTTATCACATTCTTCAAGGTTCACTAAGTGCTTTATACATCATCTCATTTGATCATCAACAGTCCTGGCAAATAGTATTAGTCCCATTCTACCCATGAAAAAACTGAGGCTAAGAGAGGGTAAAAAATTTGCTGAATAGCACATGAAATGAGGTTGTGTTGCCAGTGGATTCAAACCCAAGTCTCTCCCAGTCTCCAATGTAATAGTCTCCTCTATATACTGTGCTGTCATAGTAAGGTAAGCTGTGGACTGTCTGGCTAAACATGTTGAAAACAGAGTCTGGACTTTAAAATGCCAATGTTCAAGTCACTTAGTTCTTGAAGGAAGTAGGGATCTAAGAGCTAGAAATAGAGTTAAATTACAAGGAATGCTGAGTCTTTCTTTCTCTCTCTTTTTTCTTTTTCTTTCTTTCCTTCCTTCCTTCCTCCCTTCCTTTGCTTTTTCTTTCTCTTCTTTCTTTTTCTTTCTTTCTTTCTTTCTTTCTTTCTTTCTTTCTTTCTTTCTTTCTTTCTTTCTTTCTTTCTTTCTTTCTTTCTTTCTTTCTTTCTTCCCTTCCTTCTTTTTCTTATGACTTTGTCTTAAATGAAATCTGATAGGTTTATCACTCATACAACTACATCATCAGGAACCAGATGAACTTGAACCTTACTTGGATCTCTTTCTTATTTTCCATTCCCTCCAAACATGCTTTTTTCCCTCAGGCTAGTGATTAGTATTTTTGGTGCCCTTTAAAAAATTTTTTCATTCAACAGGTTGTATGTGTCAAAATATGTGTTTTGTTATTGAGTCTTTTCAGTTGTCTTTGACTCCTCATGATCCCATTTGGGGTTTTCTTGGCAAAAATGCTGGAATGGTTTGCCATTTCCTTCATCAGCTCATTTTACAGATGAGGAAACTGAGGCAACAAGGTTAAGGGACTTTCCGAGAGCCACAACATAGTAAGTACCCAAGGCCAGATGTGAACTCATGTAAATGAGTCCTCCTGATTCAAAATCCAATGCTCTATCCACTGAACCACCTAGCTGCCTAGATTCTATATGCGTGCATAAATACATGTCATTTATACTTCCTATACATATATAATATATGCACTGTGTGTATATGTATACCCAGTCTTATTTCTGAACTTCAGTCCCAAATAATAAATTATTTATTGAGCATTTTAAACAGAGAGACATTTCAAGCTCATAATTTTCCTTCTTTTCCTAACTTTTTTTCTAACACCCACCAGTCTTATAGATTATAGCCTCACTATTATCCTTCTTCCCTCACCTCTCCTAAAGCAAGAGGAAAGGTCCTCTGCTAAGAGGGTGGATATAAAGGGTAATAGTGGGGACTTTAGGAGAGAAAATAAGGTTTGGAATAAATACAAGTATCCCTTCCACATTGAGACTTTCCCATCACAGTTTTGATTGTGGTTCGGCATAAGAAATTAAATAGGAATTTGGGGGGAATTTTGTGGTTATATATGTATTATCAAGCAAAACACATTTCCATATTAATCATTTTTGTAGATGAATAATCTTATCAAACCAAAACCCCAAGTCATATACCCAAATACTCAAGTGATAAATCATGTATTTTCATCTGCATTTCTATTTAACCATTCTTTCTTTGGAGGTGGATACCATTCTTTTTCATGAGTCCACAGAATTGCCCTGGATCATGTACTGCTGTTAGTAATGCTGTATCTTTTAGAGAGAGACATGATGCTGAGAGGTCCAGAAGATGACACGTGTGTGTGTGTGTGTGTGTGTGTGTGTGTGTGTGTGGTCTAAGATGAAGGGAAATTGATTAAGCATGGGATGGGAGTTTAGAGAAAATAATGGGAGAAGAGGACATAAGGAACAGAGAGGAATGGGGCTAAAGTGAGTAGGGGATGAAGGACTAAGGAGGAACAACTGGAAAAAAAGGATTTTCCCTATGGTAGACATTAACTTTGAATTTCAGGGGAATCAGAGGAACAAAACGGAGGAGTTTGCTAGTCATAAGGCAAAAAGGTACTAAATGAATAATGCTCTCATGCTCCAGGGTCTAACGGTGGAGGATGTATTTTTTTCCCAAACACTAAGGAAGAAAGGACATACGGTCAGACTTTAGGGTAACTTCTAGTGATAAGGACCTTGGAGGCCTGAGTGAACACACAGCTTCTTTGCATCCCCAGAGGGCAGAATATGATGTCCTAGTGTCTGGACATCCAGCAGTTATCAAATATTGAAGCACTGTTGCTTTTCTTTGATAGGCCAAGCAGGGCGCCATAACTTGGGCTTTCTCCTAGGATCAATAATGGAGAAAGGAAGAGTGGGGGTCATATTATATTAAGGAACCTTGATATTATTTTTTAATTGAAAATTTTAATTAATTAATTAAGATTATTTTTCCATGGTTACATGATTCATGTTCTTTCCGTCCCCTTCCTCCATCCCCCTCCTCTAGCCAACGCACAATTCTACTGGGTTTTACATGTGTCATTGATCAAGACCTATTTCCATATTATTAATATTTGCATTAGGGTGATCACTTAGAGTCTGCATCCCCAATCATGTCCCCATCAACCCGTATGATCAAGCAGTTGTTTTTCTTCTGTGTTTTTACTCCCACAATTCTTTCTTTGGATGTGGATAGTGTTCTTTCCCATAAGTCTTTCAGAATTGTCCTGGATCATTGCATTGCTGCTAGTAGAGAAGTCCATTACATTTGATCATGCCAGTGTATCAGTCTCTGTTTATAATGTTCTTCTGGTTCTGCTCCTTTCATTCTGCATCAATTCCTGGAGGTCATTCCAGTTCACATGGAATTCCTCGAGTTCTCTATTCCTTTCAGCACAATAGAATTCCATTACCAGCAGATACCACAATTTGTTCAGCTATTCCCTAATCGATGGACACCTCCTCATTTTACAATTTTTTGCTACCTTTACAAAGAGTGTGGCTATAAATATTTTTGTACAAGTCTTTTTCCTTACTATCTCTTTAGGGTATAAACCCAGCAGTGGTATGGCTGGATCAAAGGGCAGATAGTCTTTTAAAGCCCTTTGAGCATAGTTATAAATTGCCCTCCAGAATGGTTGGATCAATTCACAACTCCACCAGCAATGCATTAATGTCCCCATTTTGCACATCCCCTCCAACATTTATTAATTTCCTCTGTCATCATGTTAGCTAGTCTGCTAGGTATGAAGTTGAACCTCAGAGTTGTTTTGATTTGCATTTCTCTAATTATAAGAGATTTAGAACACTTTTTCATGTGCTTATTGGTAGTTTTGATTTCTTTATGTTAAAATTGCCTATTCAAGTCCTTTGCCCATTTATCAGTTGGGGAATGGCTTGCTTTTTTGTACAATTTATTTAGCTCCTTTTAAATCTGAGTAATTAGACCTTTGTCAGAGGTTTTGTTATAAAGATTTTTTCCCAGTTTGTTACTTGCCTTCTATTTTGATTGCATTGAGGAACCTTGATATTAATAGAAGCCCTTACCTGCCTGGATGTTTAATGTTAAAGGGAAGCCTGAAGAACAGGGGAAAATAGGGCTGACCTTGCAAACCAAGGCAGTGTTTTCGAGCATGTAGATTCTAAAGGTAAAGGAAGCTTTTGAGCAGTATCCTTGGGAGAAATGGTGTCACAAGCCTCCCTGCCTTCCAGGCTGCTCTCCTCAATTCCCAGCAGGTGTGGCAGTCTTCTTGTAGCTGTGGGAACTCCTGGTTCCCAGTAGCATTAATAGTCTTTTTTTTTTCCTCTCCAGGGGAAGAGCATCTTCCAGGTCAGTCTCCGTAATGCAGAAGGAATATTTTAAGAGTTTAATATTCTGAGGTTCAGGTTCTTCCTAATATCAGCTCAAGGGAATGGCCAGTCCAAGGGACTTGTGACCCTAGACTCACAGGACTCAGAAACATAAGCCCACCACTATTATACTGGTACCATCTGTCTTCATGAATTGCCTCCTTTAAGGTAAATGATTTCTACTTGGTGGAAGCATGAAATAAATGCATATAGAAAGGCAAACAATTTCCTGCTCTTCCCCTCTCCAGGATCCCATAATCTCTCTGGGCATGGTAGAATAGCAACAAGGAATACAATAGGGAAAGCAGTAAGAGCTGTCAAGGGAGCTAGAAAGAATATCTAGGTAACAATCATAATAGGAAAGGTAAGTGAAGTTATAAGGTCATAATAATATTTGTATAGTGAAGGAATTCTTAGCCTGAGGTCCATGATCTTGTTTTTTTTTAATATGTTGAGAATTGAATTTCAATAAAATTGGTTTCTTTTATAATCCTGTATAGTTTATGTTTATGATTACATTTATTATAATCTAATATAAAATATTATATTAAAATATTAATCTGAGAAAAATCCATAAGTTTCACCAGACTGCTAAGGGGTCCATAAAAAAATTAAGAAATTTTAGGGTCTTCTAGTCTAAAGCATTGTGGTTTACAGAGTCCTTTCAATTACATGGTCATTTCAAACTCATTGCAACCATATTAGGTAGGTGAAGATATTGCTTTCCCTAACCTTAAAATGAGGGAACAGTCTCAGAGCTTAAGTATATTGTTGTTCAGTTGTGTTGGATTCTTCATGACCACATTTGGAGTTTCCTTGGCACAGATACCAGATTGGTTTGCCATTTCCTTCTCCAGCTCATTTGACAGAGGGGAAAACTGAGGCAAAGAGATTTAAGTGAGTTGCCCAGGATCACATAGCAGGAGCATCTAGCATAAGCTGTTTCTCACTTGAGTAAGATGGATCTAAATTTAGGAAGATGAGTCTTTCAAACTCTACTGTGCCAAAAGCTGCCCCAATAGCTACAACTGTCCAAAATTTGAATGGATTGCTTCAAGATAAGATGGATCTCACCTCCTGTGAGGAATACAAGCAGGGGTAGGCTATCTATTGTGTAGGCTTGTATTGTGTAGTGGGGATACCTTTTGTTCAAGAATTGGACTGACAATTGCTGAGATTCCTTGCAGTTCTCAAATTCTGTGATTGTGTAAAAAAACTGTTACAGCTATTTTTGAAGAGAATATTTTAAGAGAGAAAGCAAATAATTTCTTATGGTATCTTAGTTTTCCTAATTATTTTGGTGAACTGGTATTTGCAATATTTTCCTTAGTATTTTCAAATTTACAATATTTTACTTAATATTTTCCCACTGGTGTTCATTAAGACTCAGACCATTTCATCTACAGTTTCTTTTTTCCAGGTTTGGGCATCAAAAGTTGTGTTTGCTTCATAGAAAGAACTGGGTAGTGTACTGTGACAGTTAAAAATTCTGAGAGGCTGGCTTCTGGGTAAGAAAGTCATTTTATTGATTAGGCTAGCAATCACCAATAAATTAATTGGTCAGAATCTCTGTGATCAAAGACCAGACAGTCCTCTTGTACATATCTATACATCTATTTTTCATTATTGGTCACTATTTAGCCTCTCCCTTGGACATCCCAAGACATCTCTAACTGTTGAATTGCCAATAAAGAGGTGATCCATCAAAACCCTCAACCCTTCCCAATTCCCTGGTTATCTGTTATCTAGCACTGGTCTCTTGTCTTCCAACACCAAAGGAAAAAATTGAGTTCTTCCAGTAAAGACTGACCTATGTAATGAGACACCGAAGGACTCGATTGTGCAGGAGCCTCTAGCATAAGCTGTTTCTATTTGAGTAAGATGGATCTAATAATTTCCCTTTCTATCAAGGCTCTAGGGCAGGGGTCAGCAACATATGGCTCTCCAGCCATATCTGGCTCTTTTGAGGGTGAGATATGGCTCTTTCTGCAGGAGCCATAAAGTCAGTTTTTTTTTTCAGGCGTTATTACAGGAGCGCACACTGTGAGCACTGTATGGCTCTCACAAAATTACATTTTAAAAAATGTGGCGTTTATGGCTCTCACGGCCAAAAAGGTTGCCAACCCCTGCTCTAGGGTGAGGCATTCCTTGACATATTTCTAGGATCAAAGGAATGACAGATGAATCTAAGCTTCAATTCAGAACTCAAGAACAGAAATAATTCAATATATTAAAAAGAAAATCCTTTTAATACGATCTCTAGATTTGTGTAACGTGGAGATTGCTTGTTCTTTGAAAGGTTTCCAGAATCCATTTGTGAATCTGGCCCTCATTAATGACTTTTCTAATGTTGCCTTCTGAACCTGGTATATTTAAGTAAAGGGCTAAGCAACTGGGGTTAAGTGACTTGCCCTCGGTCACACAGCTAAGAAGTGTCTGAGATCAAATTTGAACACAGAACCTCCTGTCTCTAACCCTGGCTCTATCCACTGAGCCACCTACATGCCCCCAGTAGTTTGGAGGGGAACGTGATCAGATGCAATAGAAAAGTCGGCGCAGCTACATTTCGAATTGGAAGACTGAATGCTAACTCTATCGCTTTACCATCTCTGTGAACTTCGGCAAATCACCTCACCTTCATTTCTTCTCCAGCAATAGGAAGGGAGCAGGTGTAGATAGATAAGCTGGCGACCTTTTCATGCTCTACATCTAAGATCTTATGTCCGAAATAATGCTAGATAATGCATATATTAAGCGCTTACTTAGTGCTAATTGCAGTGCAAAGAAGACAGCTCCTAATTCAAAGTAGCTCACGTTCTAAAAAAGGGAAGAATTCACAACTAAACTAGCTCCCAGCTCCAATGGCCCCGCCCCTTTCCCAGAGATCGGCCGCGCGATTGGTCGCCCGCGCTGTCCAATCAGGCGGGAGCGGGCTATAGGAAGGGCTGCGGCATAGGCGTCTGCGCTGACAACATGGCGGATCGTCTCACTCAGCTTCAGGACGCTGTCAACTCGGTGAGGAAATGGCGTTGGGGTTGCCTCCTATCCCCACGCTTTTTCTGCCCCCGTTCGCCTGTGGGTAAGGGGGTACCCTGATTGTGGCATTTTCTTTCTCCTCCCGCAGTGGCCCAGGCTGAGGCCAGAGAGAAATAGCAATGCCACGGTCGCCAGGCCCGGAGCCCCGAGTGGGCTGACCCGGGCTGCGGGTGGGCAGGGGGGAGGGGCCGCGTCTCCGTAGCTAGTAACCAACCAGAAACGTCGTTGCCCCTGGCTTCCAACCCCCTCCCCCTCTACCTCCCGCCCTAGTCTTACCCGGGGCTGCCTTTTTACGCTGTTGGGGGGGGGGGGAGGTCGAGCCTAGATCCCGGGCGGGAACCCCTGGAGGCGGTTACGGGGAGGGTAGGAGCGCTGCTGTCCCTTGGCTGGCGCCTGTTGAATGGTGCTACCCGCCCCTCCCCCAAGATGCTAGCTTGGATCGTGAGGAGGATTTTGTTAAACAGCCTTAACCCATTCTGGCTTACATCCAGGGCTTTCAAAGAAGGCCCACAATATCGGTCCACAGCCAAACCGGTTGTCTCCTTTCCGCCCCACCTACTCTCCAGACTCCTGCTATGTACCTGGCACTGTGCTAAGCACTTTACAGATGTTAATTATTTTATTAAGCTCCCACTGTGTGCCAAGCACTGTGTGCAGCACCTTTCAAATATTAATAATAAAGTCTTCTAGTGCCAAGTACTTTACAGATGTTAATCAGTGATCAGTAAACATTTATTAAGCACCTTCTAAGGGTGAAGCACTGTGCAAAGAGCAGTTGTTTACTTAATCCTCACTGCAGCTCAGGGAGGTGGGAGCTATTATGACTTCCCCCACACCCCCATCCCCCGTTTTACGATGAAGGAAACTGAGGCATACAAGTTAAGTGACTTGCCTGGCTCATACAACTTCAAGTTTCTGAGATCGAATTTGAACTCGGGTCTTCATCACTCTTAAGCTTTTTAACTTTAAGGTATGCAAAACCCCTTTTACACCTTGTCTTCTTGTCTCTGTTGGTCCAAGAGGGCCATATATATTGGTGATTTAAAGCTAAGTAGCCCTTAATATGAATAAGCCTTATATGTGTTTTCTCAGTTGGTTTTCAGTAAAAATAAAGAGGTGGTTATTATTAATGTTAGCGGCATCTAGTGACAGTGGATAGTTGCTGGGCCTGAAATTGGTAAGATCTGTTGCATGGTTTCAGTCTCCTCTCTGACTCTGTGACCCCATTTGGGGTTTTCTTGGCAAAGATACTGGAGTGTTTTGCCATTTTCTTCTCCAACTCATTTTCCAAATGAGGAAACTAAGGCAAACAGGTGTTAAGTGACTTGCCTAGGGTCATGCAGCTAGTAAAGTGTCTGAAATTAAATTTGAATTCAGGAAGATGAGTCTTCTGAGATCCAGCATAGTGTTATATCCTTTTGCCACCTAGCTAGCCCGGAAAGACCCAGAAAGCTTTAATTAGCTGTATAATTCTAGGCAAGTCATTTAACCTCAGTTTGCCTCCATTTCTTCAATTGTAAAATGGGAACAATAATAGCATCTACTTTCAGAGTTGTTAGATTAAAATGAGATAATATATATATATAAAGCTCTTATCACAGTGTCTGGCAAGAGGTAGACCTTTATCTCCATTTTAAAAATAACTGATACCCAGACAGAGATATTAAGTGACTTCCTCATCAGCGACTAATTTGAACTTGTCTTCCTGACTCCAAGTCTAGTATTTTGTCAACTAGTCATCTAGCTACCAGTTAATTGGGCTTGCTGACTAGTGTGACAGCAACATGAAGAACCTCAGTTCTTGATAATTGCAGTGTGATTGTTCAGCCAAGATTAAATTGGAGATAGCAGTGCCAACTTGACCTTATTTTGAAACATAATTTTACATTAAAAAAAACCAACATAGGGAAAATTGATTAATATAAGTCAATATAGTCCTCAGAAAGGAGCCTATGGAAATTGAGTTAAAGTTGTAGGGCCATTCATTTGACAAGTAATAAGTATATACTCTCTGCATAGCACTACTAAGTTATACAAAAGATGTAAAAATAATAGATACAGTTCTTTCCCTCAAAGAATTTATAGTTTAATTGGGGCAAAACATATATACATTTTAAAAAATAACAGTATAAAACATTGATTAAACACCAACATGAATACTCACATAAGTCTTGAAATGTAGACAAAGTAGAGAGACTCTTGCTTGCTCAAGAGGTACAGAAAGGGTTAATGGAGCCTGACTAGCGGAGTATTTGTTTTTGAGGAGTAGTGGAAATGTTGGTTAGATAAGAGGTTATTGAGAGCTTTGAAAGCTCAACTGATGTATTTAGATTTTATCCTAAGGACAATAGGAAAGTACAGGAAGATTTTGATCACAGTGTTAACATGATAAAAGTTGCGTTTTTAAAAGATTAAATGTTAGTGGTATACTGAATAGATGGAAGGAGTGTGAGACTAGAAACATTAGGAACCTATTGCAGCAATGCATAAGTAAGCAGATGATTTAGTAGTTGGAATGGAAAATAAAGGACAGATATGAGATGTTTTGAAGGAAAAATTAACTTTTCTTTAGTCATTTTCAGTTGTGTCTGACTCTTTGGTAACCCCTTTGGGGATTTTTTGGCAAAGATATCAGTGATTTGCCATTTTATTTACCAGTGGATTAAGGCAAACAGATGTTAAATGACATACCCAGAGTCACACAGCTAGTGTCTTGAGGCCAGATTTGAATTCAGGTTTTCCTGATTCCAGGTTCAGCACTCTATCTACTGAACTGCCTATCAGCCCTAAAAAATTAATAGTATTTGTTAATTTGATTGAATATAAAAGAGGAGAATCATAGGATTATAGAGGTAGATAAAAGAGGAGGATTATAGGATTATAGGGGTAGATAGAGCCAGATCTCAGAGGCTGTCACAAGCTCAAATATGAATCAGCAGTGACATGGCAGCCAAAACCTCTAAAGTGACTTAAGACTTCATTAATAGAATACTCATTTTAGAATTTAAGAGGAAATTAGAGGTCATCTAGTCTAACTAACTCAAAATAGAACATAAATGATTTATCTAAGGTCTCACATGTAGTCAGTAGCATCTAAATAGCATCTAGAAAGAGATGGTAGTTGTGTTGTATGATATTCTAGTCAGACCACATCTGGAAATTTGTATTAATTTGTGTGTATTCATTTTTCAGAAGGACATTGAAAAATTTTAGGATGAAAAGAATCATTCAATCAGGAAGATCTGAGTTCACATCTAACCTCAGACACTTAATAGTTGTGTGACCTTGGGCAGGTTACTTAATCTTATTTTCCTTAATCCACTGGAGAAGAAAATGGCAAACCATTCTAGTATCTTTGTCAAGAAAACCACATGGACAGTATGGTCCACAGGGTCTTGAAGAATTGGACACATCTTAATAATAACAAGGATTATGAAAAGACTGGAACTGAAATGAGTTGTCTTAAGAGACTGTGAGTTCCTTGTGTTACTGGAGGCCTTCAAGGGAAAGCCAAATGACTATTTGCTAATATTGTTTAATCTAGACCTCTGAGGTCCCTAGATCCCTTCTGACACCTGAATTCTCTTAGGTTTAGAGTTCGGTGACTGATTAGAGAATGATCTTAGTGGTTTCATTGATTGACACGGGAAAGTCAGGGGAATTGGTTTCATGTGGGAAGATGATTTGAACATATGCTGTGTTTATAATGAGTTTAGATGAAGCATCTAAATTGACACATCTAGTAGGCAGTTTGAAATAGAAGCTTGGAGCTTGGTTGAGAGAACAGGGCTGGAAGAAAGTTGGGAGTCTTCAGGCTAGAGATGGCAGAGAGCAATTGGGTAATTCTGTCACTCTGAAGATGTCTAAATGAGAAGAGAGTTAAGAAGTTTGTGAACAACATTTATGGGTGTACCTAGGTGAATATCCAAATGACTTCTTCCCTCTGCCCTTTTACCATTTACTTTTGTTACTATCCTAAGCTATGTCCTAAAGCTGCTTGGATGAAACATACATGAGGCTTGTTCTGTATAACTCTAGGGCAGTTGATTGGTGTTTGCCTAAAGTTAGAAAGATTTTAAAATTAGAGTTGCCATAGGAAGTGATGAGAGAATAATTTTTGAAAAAATTATTTATTTTTAAGTATTTTTCCAAGGTTACACAATTCATGTTCTCACCCTCCCCCCTTTGGGAGCTGACAAGCAATTCCGTTGGGTTATACATATATTATCACTCAATGCCTATTTCTATATTATTCATTTTTGTAATAGAGTAGTCTTTTAAAACTAAAACTCTAAATCCTATGCCCATAAAAACAAGTGATAAATCATATTTTTCTTTTGAATTTCTACTCCCACGGTACTTTCTCTCACTGTGAATAGCATTCTTTCTCAGAAGTCCCTTGAGATTGTCCTGGATCATTGCATTTCTATTACTAGCAAAGTCTGTTACATTTGATTGTCTCATAATGTTTCAGTTACTGTGTACAGTGTTCTCCTGGTTCTGATCATTTCATTCCACATCAGTTCATGGAGGTCTTCCCAGTTTTTATAGGACTCAAGCAGTTCATCATTCTTTATAGCAGAATAGTATTCCATCACCATCATATACCACAATTTGTTTAGCCATTCCCCAATTGAGGGACACCTTCTCATTTTCCAATTTTTTCCTACCACAAAGAGTGTGGCTGTAAATATTTTTGTGCAAACTTTTTTTTTTAAATCTCTGGGGTACAAACCTAGTAATAGTATTGCTGGATCAAAGGGCATTCATTCTTTTAAAGCCCTTTGGACATAATTCCAAATAGTCTTCCAGAATGGTTGGATCAATTCACAACTCCACCAGCAATGCATTAGTGTACCAATTTTGCCACATCCCCACCAAAATTTATTATTTTCCTTTGCTGTCATATTGATTAAACAGTCATTTTTAAGAAAGAGTTGGAATTGGAAAGAATCTTAGAGTTCTGAAATTTGAGTTTGAGTGCTGATTCTGGCACTTATCTTATCTTGATAACCCAGGACAAGACATTTAACTGTGTTTCTTCATCTTCAAAATGGAGGTAGCTCTCATTTTGAACTATAAAACTCTAGAAATATGAGTTGTTAGTAGTAGTATTCTTTCTTGAACTTTTAGCTCATAACCATGTTGGTAATCATCTTAGTGATTGTCGTACTTTCATAGAGAATAAAAGAAGGTATATTTTTAAATCATTCTTTCATACTTTTTTGTGTATTTCTTCACTTGTATAACTTTTTTACAGAAAGGAAATGCTGCCAATTAAAATCAACTGATTTATTCAAAATGACTTTTTAAAAGTTTATCAGTATTTTATCTAGAAACTATGACTAAAGAAAATGCTGTTTCCAGTATCCTTAAGCTTTTCAAAAATAATCCTGAGTCTTAATTTTTTGGTAATCTGTTTCAAGCTTGCAGATCAGTTTTGTAATGCCATTGGAGTGTTGCAGCAATGTGGTCCTCCTGCTTCTTTCAATAATATTCAGACAGCAATCAACAAAGATCAACCAGCAAATCCTACAGAAGGTAGGATTTTATGTTTTAATTTAACTTAAACTTCTTTAGTAAGGTAGATAATTATATATACTTTTCCAGAAGATCAAAAAATATATTTTATTCACTTAAAATGTGTGAAACTATTTAGGTATATTTGTAATGGCTTATATATCACTCTTATGAGATTCTTTCGTGAGATTCTCTGAGTGTTCTTTTGTAGAGTTACAACATTATGATCTACTTTTAGGTGGACAGGTTCTCTTAACTCTCCCCTGTAATGGTAGTAGATTTATGTTTCTCTACACACTCAGTCCAGCTGAGCAGTATTTTAGTAACAGTAGTTATGGTGAAGGGCGCAGCCTGTAGTTGTGAAGCCAAGAGACATTGAGATCATGGTTAGTACCATGTCTTAACCAATTGAACTAACCAGCCATAAATTAATATTGTAAGGTAGATTATTGTTATTTCCATTTCGTCTAGATGAGGGAAGTATGTTTGTTCTGATTCTTGTAGTGGATCAGAAACCTAATCATACCTTAATGCTTACTGAATCACACTTCTATTCTTCTTTGTCGGGGCTGGGACAAAGGACCAGGAAGAGGGAAGGACTTTAACCTTTCATGCTATTTCCATCTGTTTTAATTAAAATGAATTTTTAAAAATTTATATCTTTTGTTTTTATGTCACATCTGTTTCCAATCTATCCTTTCCCTGGAAGTCCTCATAACAAAGATTAAAAGAAAGAGGAAAAGTAGTAAATAAAACTAATCAACACTGGCCATGTCTCACATTGTAAGAAATATTCCACATTAATGACCTCTTCCCCCACCCAACTTTTACAATTGAAGGAAGATTTTCTCTGTTTTAATAAGTGTTTTGTCTTCTTTAAACAAATTTAAGAGATTTTTTGAAATGGTCCCAGTCTGGGCATGATAAAAGATGAGTTCACTTATTATAGTAGCTAAATGTCAGTTAATTCTGTTTCTTATATTTCATGGTATATATAATCTAATCAATGTGGATATTTATTCCAGTGCTGAAGATTGCAACCCTTCCAATACTTTCTCCTGTGTATTCTTCTCTTGTTTTCCCTTCAATTTTCTGTAGAGGCTATACCTAACATGCTAGTGGCTTATAGTTCTTGTCCTGTTATTTGGTACCTGGGTGTTATTTGTGTGGCCCATCTATTAAATCATTTTTGATATTTTGATTGGCCCATTTCCTTATCTGGTCAGAATTTTGTATGCAGGTAATATTCTCCACTCTATTTACATCTACCATGTATGTGATTCTCCATTGTCTTTTCTTTGTGTGACCTGCCATTTTCCTTCCTTGAACATTGGGATATATGTTAGTTATTTACTGACATTTGTATCAGAAAATTTTAATATTAATTAGATATGTGTATATGATAACTTATTTTGGACACTATGTCTGATAGATTTGCTTTTAATTTCTAGATATAGTTAATAGTAAATATTATTTTAGTTAAAATAATCTCAGTAGGATTTAGGCATTAAAATTAAATTTTGCAGATTGAAAACATTGTATAGGAAGGCATTGATTTAGGCAGTCAGTTTAATTGACTTAAAATGTGTTTAGTTTCTGAGAGCTTTAGGTACTCTGTAATTTCCTAATTGAGTTAAATTCTTTCTATAGAATATGCCCAGCTCTTTGCAGCATTAATTGCACGAACAGCAAAAGACATAGACGTTTTGATAGATTCATTACCTAGTGAAGAATCTACAGCTGCTTTGCAGGTAAGATTTTTTTTCCTCTTCCCTTAAGAAGTGAATGCTTAGCAATAGAAAAATTTCTAAAACAAGATGGATTAATACCTTTTCTTTCAGTATTTAAAGTCTAGCATATGAGAGATTTGAGGACAAACCTCATTAAGATGGGAATGATAATTTTTGTCAAAATTCCTATTTTCCAAGCTAACATCCCATTTTTGGTGACTTTCTCTGGGTTTACATACTATTTCAAATGCTTATGCATCTGCATCATGGCAAGGCATTTCTCACCTTAAATGCCCTCATCCTTAAAATGGGGATAATATTAGCAGTGTCTATTTCATAGAGTTGTTATGAGGAAAATACTTTGAAAACCTTAAATCCCAATGTAAAGGTGTGTTATTTTCTCCTAATAAAAGGTGTGAGTAGGAGAGAATTCTGGATGTGGCAATATATTGATATTTTAAAATGATAAGTAGGGGAGTCACCAGTTGTTAGGCCATATTTGCATATAGAGATTCCTAGTTTTTTAAAAGCTACATAGCCAGGTTTGCTGAGTATATAAAAATAAGTTTTTCATATTGACTAATTTTGTTGTCCTCCCCCCCCCCCCCCAAGTCTATGAAATTTCATTGTATGGAAAACCATCCAGATTAAAAGTATATCAATTTATTGCTGTGTTCTTTACTTTCAACCTTCATTAATCACCAAGGTTTTTCTACCCCCCTTTTCATTCTAAAGGCACTCATTTGCATTTTTTTTTTAAGGCTGCAAGCTTGTGTAAGCTGGAAGAGGAAAACCATGAGGCTGCTACATGCCTTGAAGATGTTGTTTACAGAGGAGATATGCTTTTAGAGAAAATACAGAGTGCACTTGCAGACATTGCTCAATCACAGTTGAAGACAAGAAATGGTACTCACAGCCAGTCTCTTCCAGACTCCTAGCACCAGTGTCCATACAGCATGTGGCTGAAAAATTGAACTGTTTTTAATACAACTTAAATTCTGCATCAACTTTACATGTGAATTGTACCAACGTTTGCAAAAAACAAAAACAAAACATAAAGCACTGTGACATGACTTCTCTTTAGTAATTCTGAACAATCTGCCCTTGTCACTTTTGATATAGAATAAACCTTATAAAATGCTGAGTTGTGGTAAGTTTGTGAGTTTTAAACTATTTTGTTGTCATTGTTGCCATTATCTGTATAAAATCAAATTTCCTTTTGTTTATTGGAATTAACCTTGCTTTCAAGGTTTTATATATTAATATATTTAACTAGAGTCAGTTATAATGTCCCGTTTTGAAACAATTTGCTGTTTCATGAACTTGTTTCTCCTAGATTGTAAATTCCCTTAGAGAGTGGGGGAGGGAAAAGGAAAGGAATAAGTATTTATTAAATGGCTACTAAATGCCAGGCACTGTGCAACGGGTTTTACAGATATCTCATTTAGATAAAATATGAGGACCATGTTCTATCTAACTTTTGTATCTTCTGGGGCACCCAATATATTACTCTGCACACGTTAGGCACTTGTGTTTGTTGAATTTACTTTGTTCCATAGGTTCTGCTCAATTTAAAACCAAATTTTTAAAATAGATTTTTATTGATCTTTTTTGTCTTTACATTGCCTAGATTTTCCCATTTCCTTTCATCTCCCTCCTGCTTGTCATCCCTTATAATAATTCTTTTAAAAGGAGGGGGAGGGAGGAAAAGAAAAAAATTCAGCAAATCTTATTGTTACATGGAAAAAAAATCCAATGTGTAGTGTTCCATACCTGTAGGAACCTCCTCATTTTGCTAGTTATTTGCCCTGCCTCTTCCCACAAAACCATTTCTAACCTCATCTAAGTTTTCGTTTGTTGCTAACATTTCACATTCCCTTCATGCCCACGTAACCTTCCACATTATCTCCACATCTGTTTTCCCAAGACTTCCCTTTGCTCTATCCTACTTCTGAGCTGTCTGGGATTTCTATTCTTTAAGCTCTTCTCTTTCCTGCACCCATTTCTCACTTTTTTCCTACGTTACTTTAATTGAACAGTTACAAATTCCTACCTGATAAATGGTACTAGTAATGTGCTGTAGGTGTTCTTAGACAGGAGAGATCTCTTCCAGTCTTGGAAGATTCTATAGAGAAACTAGACCTTGAGGATTTTGACATGTAAGGAGGGTGGTTTAAAGGAATAGTATGAACAAAAGTAGAAAAACACAAAATAACACTGTTTAGCTACCACACCACACCAAGTTAATGTGGGGAAGTAGTGGAAGTTAAGACCAGAAAGATAGTTTGGATCCAGACTATAGCAGTCCTTATATGCCAGGCTAAAATGTATGGACTTCTGCTGGCATTCTGAAGGCTTCTCATCTGAAAGTAAAATGATCCACTGTATCACCAGCTGCTTAGTGGTCATTTTAAACTGAATATCCCATAGGATTTCCAAATTCAACCTATATAAAATAGAACTTCATCTTTCAAGATCTAACCCTCTTCTAAACTTACCTATTTTCCAGTGAGGACACTACTATCCTTCCTAACTTTTGTAATATCCTCAACTCTTTACTGTGTCTCTCCTTAATCAGTTGCCAAGCCTTGTCATTACCACCTCAACATCTAGTCTTCCCCTTCTCTCCAAACCAAAGCACCTTAGTTCAGACCTTCATTACTTTCCACCTCCCCTCCCGCCATAGCCTAGCTGACTTCTCAGACATCTGCATTCACCTTCTCTTGCCTGGAATCAGATCTCCCCAAACTTTATGGCCATTTCCAAAACATACTGCCTAGCATGGACTCCTTTCCCCTCTCTAGTTTCCCTTTATGTGTTTTCCTCCCCAATAAGAATGTATACTTGGGGCAGCAAGTCAACAAAGTAGAAGAGGGCTAGGCTTGATGACAGGAGATTCTGGATTCAAATATGACCTCAGATACTTCTTGGCTGTGTGACTCTGGGCAAATCACAGGACTCCAATTGCCTAGCCTTTACCACTCTGCCTTGGAACAAATACTTTTTTAGTATGGATTCTAAAAAGGAAGGGTTTTTTAAAAATGCCTCTTGAAGGCAGGGATCATCATATTTACTTACATTTGGATCCCCAGCACTTAATATGGTGCCTACTACATAACAAGTGCTTAATGAATGCTTTTTTGTATTTTGTCTTTACACTCTTCCAGTCTGGTACGATAATAATTTTTTTTTTTAAACTCTTGCCTTCTGTCTTGGAGTCAATACATAGTATAGACACCAAGGCAGAAGAGTGGTTAGGGTAGGAGATGGGGGTCAAGTAACTTGCCCAGGGTCACACAGCTGGGAAGTGGCTAAGGCCAGATTTGAACCTAGGACCTCCTGTCTCTAGGCCTGACTCTCATTCCACTGAGCTACCCAGCTGCCCCCTGAGCCAACTGTAATTCTAAAGTCTTTCATTCCTTTGCTCAGTAAACTAAGCTAGTTTTTATACAAACTTTCCCTGGCCTTTTTAAAGCCCTTTACAACCTGGTTCAAACCTACTTTTCTGGTTTGTTAAATATTTAATTCCCCTTCATGTAACTTTCTGGTCAACCAAACTTCCCTTGTTTTCCTCAAATAAAACCATTCCATCTTTCTCAGGTATACATACAGTCCTTCCTTATTTTTGCCTCTTAGAATATCTAGTTAGCTCCAAAGCTCATCTCCAGCCTATACATGAAGCCTTTTCTGAGTTGCTAATGCCTTCCTTCCTAAATTTTCTTGGGATAATTTTGTATGTCTTGAATACATCCTCTGAGAGACCTGTTAAGGAAACAAGGTGTTTTCTGTTTTCATCTGTATCCCTAATATTACATTACATAGTATCTGCTTTATAAATACTTGGTGACTAATCAGTAATTCAAACAGAACTTTAAAATAATCTGGTTAACATGGAGAATAGCTGAAAAAACTAAACAAATTGATAGAATAATATTGCTATAAAAATGATTAACATGAATTCAGAGAAATGTGGGAAAATTTTTATAAGCTGACGAAAAGCTGAAAAGCACAACTAAAAGAATTTAACTACAATGTGCCTGAAAAGATTGAGTAACTAAAAAAAACAAGGTCTTGGAGAACAGATAATGAAAGATACTTCCCTTATTATTTAAAAAAAAAAAAATGGGGTTCCCGGGACAGAATGTTGTATCCATTGTCAGACAAGGCTATTCTCAGTTCCAAATTGATATCCAGAATAGTCAAACCAATGAATAGTTTAAACATTGTCATTGTCATTTCTACCAGATGACTCCACAGTCTGTTTCTGTATACATTTATATATGTATGTAATAGGATTGAGAGCCAGGCCTAGAGACGGGAGGTCCTAGGTTCAAATCCGGCCTCAGACACTTCCCAGCTGTGTGACCCTGGGCAAGTCACTTGACCCCTATTGCCTAGCCCTTACCACTCTTCTGCCTTGGAGCCAATACACAGTATTGACTCCAGGACAGAAGGTGAGGGTTTTAAATAAATAAAAATAAACTTATTTATGTATGTATGTCCTTAATTTTTTTTCCCCTTAACTCCATTTCCTTATTGGCACTGGTTGTCTGCTAGAGATATCCCATTATTAATGTCCCATTACCATCCTGAACAAAGCATGTCCAAAAAATCTCTATCCCATCTACAACTTATATTAAAAAATTCTCAGTTTCTGTTCAGAGCACAATAATCCTTCCCTTCACTTAAGTCGAGAATCATGACTCTTCTACCTCAGTCCCATACCTAATCAATTGTCAGGTCTTAATGATTCTACCTCCATAACATGTCTCAAACTCTTCTCTCTTCTCCAATCACATAGCCATTACTCTAATTCAAGGCCTTCTTGTCTGGACTATTATAATTGGTTTTATTATAATTTGTTGTATAGCAAGCAACTTTATTATATATTGTGTATAATCACATAATAAAATAGTATATATTTTTATGTATTAACTTTATATTATTTTTATATACATTTATACACATTAAAATTATATATTTATATTTTATACATATATATAAATTTATATGTATAATATAAAATTAATTTATATATTAAAATAGTATAATACATTTTGATTTAGCATAATTATTATTCTAAATGGCCTTTATATTTCCAGTTTCTCTCTTGCAATGTATTTTTAAAAATTTTTTAATTTTAATAACAAATTTCCACATGAGTTTTATGAAGTTATATAATCCAGATTGTCTCTCTCCCTTCTTCCCTCCCCCATTCCGAAGCTGGCAAGCAATTCAATCTGGGTTATACATGATTTATCACTTGCAATTTCTATAATACCTATTTTCTATAGAGCTTCCAAAATAATTTTCCTGAGTCCATGTCATTCACTTGCTCAAAATTCTGCGGTGGCTCCCAACTGCTTTGAAGATAAAATGAAAACTCCTTAGGCTGGCATTTGTAGCCTCTAATTTGGTATTGTTCTTTTTCAGATTTATTTTATAATTTCCCCCTTCAATCACTTCATTCTACACTCCAGCCAAATTGTCCTAGTAGCTCTTCTCAGAATTTAGCATTCAGTCTTGGTCTCTGATCCTTCAAACAGGAATGCCTGGAATGCATTCTTTCTTTACCTTTCCCTCTTAGAATCTTTAGCTTCTTTTCATGTAGCTCAGAAGCCTTAGTGCCCTCTCCTTCCTCAAATTACTTCATGCTTAATTAATTCTATGTGAGCACACTTTGATTTCTCCCAGTTGAATGTAAAGATCTCGAGACAAAGACCCTGTGGAGTTTTTTCTCTTGGTATCCCTAGTATGTATGGCACAGTGCCTTGAACATAGTAACTACACAATAATTGTTTACTGGATTAAAATTAATCCCTCTGCTCTAGAGGGATCATTTTCAACATTGTTTCACAAACGTGTTAGGATTTATTCCTGGCTCCAAACTTTTGCATATGCCGTTCCATGCTGTTTATAATAAATATACGTCTCCCTTCTCTGAATTTCCGTCATCCTTCACAGTTCAACTCCAGTCCTACCAGCTCAGCCCTACCTATTCTCAGACCACTTTAGCCCACTTTGATATCCTCCTTCTATGATCTCCCTAGCACTGTGACTCATTTTCCCACTTAATCACATACAGTGATTGTTATACTGCCCTACATCATTCTTTCAATTGTTCAATCAACAGGCATTTTTTAAAGCTCTTAAACAAGTTCCTCCAACAAGACTAAGGACAGGGAGGGTGCATTCCTTTTCTGTCTCAGTATCTAGCTCATTGCTTTGCATTGAGCATCCCTCTCAGGACTGGGTATGCTGACATAAAGTTATACATATGGGCACTAGAACTTCCACTCTTTGTCCCTGTAGGGGACAGCTAGGTGGTATAGTGGATAGAGTTGCCAGAGCTGAGTCTAAATGTGGCTTCAGACATTAACTAGCTGTGTGGCCCAGGGCAAGTCCCATAACCTTGTTTGCCTCAGTTTCCTCATCTATAAAATAAGCTAGAGAAGGAAATCCTAAACTCCAGGACCTTTGCCAAGAAAAACCCAAAAGGGGTCGTGAAGAGCTGGACACAACTGGAAATGATTAAACCACATGTCACTAACGTTTTGAATAGGTCAGAGCCATGAAAAAGACATCAACGCATATTTGGCCTCCGGGAGAATAGAGTAGGTACTTTGGACTCAAGAGTAGATATGTAATCCTGCTTTGATGAGATTCCAGCTCTGGAGGCGTAAGGCCCAAGATGTGCCCATTAAGGGCATTTAGTGAATGTTTTGCCAATTTTGAGTTTAGGTGAAAACTGCTGTGTCCTTCCCTCTCTTTTCTGGAATAATTTTTCACACTCTCCACTGGTTTGTTTTTTTTTCTGGCTGCCTTTTTCAAAGGACCTAAAAGAATCATGGATCCAATAGTTCATTAGTCTTCCTCAAGTTATTACACATGTGCTATGAGATTAAAACTTATTTAGATGATTCTGGTAGGTCTTTTGTTTCAATATAAATTCTTTCCAGAGAGAAGGATTTTCAGATGCACAGTGCCTGGCACCTGGGGATGGATGATTAACAAATGCTTGTGGATTGATGCTATTTGGAATGTGATCAGTAGGAAAGCTGATGTTTCTGCCTTGACTTTGTGCTTTGAAAATAGAGAAAAAGTCTAACTTAGAGGCACCTATGAAGTAAAGGAGTCTGGGATTCATTCACCCTCCCATCCATCTGAACCACCACTAGGGGGTAGACTAAACTCATCGTGTGTCTCCCCAACCCATGAACAATTCACTCTTCTATTTCTGGTCAGCCAGAAAGAGTCTGTGTGTTAAATCAGTGTCTTCACTGATTAACATTGTTGAGCATTTAAGAATACATAAAAGTAAACTTAGCTACAGTAGTAAATATGAACACACAGCAAAAAAGGCCTACAGTTAGTGACTGCTTAGCTCTCCAGCCTAGGAAGGGTCCACAATAGAATCTTTAAAAAGCTTAATTGCTTCTCATTCTATAAGAATTGTGTGCACTGATGATGGGAGAGAAGGAAGAGAAGGGCGCAGGCCATTTATTCAAGAGAGAAACGGGGCAGAATTTGGAGAAAATTCTATAAAAATGTACTATCTCCCTCATTGATTGTGGAAGCTCCATGAGAGCAGGAGCTGTTTTTCTCTGTTTGTGCCCCTTTTACTTAGCACAGTGCTGGGAAGGAGGAAGGAAGATGGGAAGGAAGGGCCCAGGCACTAATAAAATACTTGTTATGTGCCAGATATCTTGCCTGGTCCTGGCTTTGTCAATATGAATTCTCATTGATCCTTACAACAACCTGTGAGATAGGATGCTACCCCATTTTACAATTGAGGAAACTGAGGTGGTTGTTGTTTAATGGCTTATCCAGGGTTGTACAGCTAGTAAGTATCTATGGCTACACTTGAACTCAGGTCTTCTTGACTCCAGGCCCAGCACTCTACTGCACCATCCAACTTCCTTGAATGTTCCGTGTAAGTCACACACCTCATATATAGGCACATGGTGTATGTAGCAAAAGTTCAAAAAATTGGAATGAATTAATATTTCATTGGTACAACTAGGGTAGCCTACTTTAGAAAATTGTTGAGGATTACATGTTTGAGATTTGTCTTATTTGAAGAAGGCTTGATCAGAAAAAATAGCACCATAAATTCTCCAAATAAAAATTTTAAATTACTTCAATAAAGAAAATGAAGTATTGAATGATAAAATGGCAATAAGTAGCAACATATTCTTATGCCACAGAGGTCAAAGCAATGACCAAGTTTAGGAGAGGATTCATATTTTTTAAAATCATGGCTAAATATAAATGGTTGGCCATTTGACATTCTTCATTAAAAAAGTGAAAGAAGTGAACAGTGGCAAAGAAAAATCAATTAGAAGTTAGTCTAAAAAACTGAAAAGAAGTAGAGTATGACTATCAAGTCATTAAAAGGCTGAAAAGGTCTTAAAAGGTATATCAATTACTATATTTTAATCATTTAAAAATTATAACTTGAATCTTTTTCATGACATCACTGGAAAAAAAGTCACTTTTATGCTAGGAACAAATCTTTGGTGATAATTTTATCAGTGTTAAATTAGACTAGAAAAGTCATTTGAAAAATATATATATTTTGTATTATATATTTATATGTAATATATGCATATATCATATATCACATATGATACACATTATATATCATATTATACATCATTTGCTACATATGTATTATATATTTGTATATACTATCTACACATATATATTTACATATATATATATAAAACTCTGTCATGCATGTTTCTATTTATCAGCTCTTCCTCTGGCAGTGCTCCAGTTTCCTCCTTTGTAAAATGGGAATAAAAATAGTACTTACCTTCTAAGGTTGTTTTGAGGACGAAAAGAGAAAACAATTTTAAAGCGCTTAGCATAGTGTCTGGCATACAGTAGGAGCTCTGTAAGATGTTGGCTATTATTATTATTATGATAGACATTGACCACTGAAAAAGACTCCTTTCTCATAGTGCTGTGGTCTCTGGGCACATCCCTGGAGTACAGAACAGTTTGCTGGGTGAAAAAACACAAGTCACAAACAAAGATAATAAGATCTCCTTAGAGTTTTGGTGCTAATTAGGAATGTGGAACTGTCTAGATAAAGTATACTAACTGTTAGTCAGCTGATTAAAAAGCATTTATTAGATAAGGGTTTACTGCATGCCAGGCAATAGGTAAAACCAATCCCTGCTCTCTAGGAACTCACATTCTTTTTTTTTAAAATATATTTTTATTTTTAATATTGTCCCCTAGTTACATGTTTCATGTTCTTTCCCTCTCCCCCAGCCCCCCGTTAACCCTCTTAGCCGACTCACAATTCCACTAGGTTTTACGTGTATCATTGATCAAGCCCTAATTCCATATTATTATTGATAGTTGGACTAGAGTTATCGTTTAGTGTCTTCATCCCCAATAATATCCCCAACAGCCCATGTGTTCAAGCAGTTGTTTTTCTTCTGTGTTTCTCCTCCCACAGTTCTTCCTCTGAATGTGGCTGGTTTTCTTTCTCTTAATTCCCTCAAGCCTTGCTCTGGATCCTTGCATTGCTGCTAGTAGAGAAGTCCGTAATTAGGAACTCACATTCTAATGGAGAAAACTACATGGAAGTAACTAGGTACATTGCTGTTGTTTAGTCCTGTCTGAGTCTTCACGACTCTATTTTGGGTTTCCTTGGCAACAATACTGGAGTGATTTGCTGTTTCCTTTTCCAGATCATTTTGTGGATTGATCAGGGGTCACACAGTTGGTATGTAAAGTTGAATTTGAACTCAGATCTTCCTTATTCCAGGCTGAGCACTCTTA
This sequence comes from Gracilinanus agilis, assembly GCF_016433145.1. Lineage (NCBI taxonomy): Eukaryota > Metazoa > Chordata > Mammalia > Didelphimorphia > Didelphidae > Gracilinanus > Gracilinanus agilis. Next base: position 181,253,530 of record NC_058134.1, on the reverse strand, counting down.
TCTAGTGTACCACCTAACCACACCTATCTTTTTTTTTTTTTAAACCTTTGTTTCTCTCTTAGAATTGATACTAAGTATGGGTTCTAAGGCATAAGGACTAGGCAATTAGGACTTGCCCAGGGTCACACAACTAAGAAGTGGTTAAGACCCAATTTGAGCTCTCTACCTCCCATCTCTGAGCCTGGCTCTCAATCCACTTAGCCACGGAACCACACCACCCTAGACTATTAATAATATATTTGTGATTAAAAACAAGATACCACTACTTGAAACATCTTACCAAAACTTAGTCATGGCACGGACCGATATGGTATAACACCACAGTGCTATCTATTGTGGAACTTTAGCATTCCCAAAATGCCTAATACAATGCCTGTTTTACAGTGTTACCAAAGTTTGGAAATAAGAGAATTATTCATCACAAATACATTCTGAGAACTACAGAGGAGCTTTGTTGTTATCCTATTGAGAAAACTTGGAACAGAATTTAATGAACCTCTTTGACAGATCTGTGATTTCATTTATGTGGATATTCCTTCCAATGATGAAGAATGCATTAGTCTTTGTATCGCAATTTTATAGTGGAGTGTGTCATCAGAACAATTTTGATTCTTCTGCCAATATGAAATTTTCCATGATTCACAATCATATGTCACAAGAGAGAGAGAGGATTGGGCATTCAGTTCCATGTGACAGGAAATAGCTCAGAAACACTGATAATGTCTCAACATTTCCCACCTTAATCCAGGCTGATTTTCTCCTTTTGTTCAACTCTGGGTCCAGCTCACTGTACATCTGCTTGTAGGTTTTTTGTTTTTTCAAAACCTTACCTTTTCTGAATTATGAATTATAAGAAGGAAGAGCAGCAAGGGCTAGGCAAACTGGGTAAAGTGATTTGCCCTGGGTCATACAACTAGGAAGTGTCTACGCCCAAATTTGAACCCTGATCCTCCCAACTCCAAGCCAGGTACTCTATCCATTGTGCTACCTAGTTGCCCCTACTATCCAGTATTGAACCATAATCTGGGCAATTGCCATTCTTTATTCACTTGGCTTTTCCTACATGGACTGCTTAGGCTAATCCCCTGTATATCTCATCTTGGAGGGTCTGAAAAGTTCTGGGAACTTGAAGCAATCAGGGCAAGGCCATTCATCAACAGGAGCATCTCTAGAGACTAGTCTTTGTGAGAGAGCTCCTCCATCATAATTATGAGCACAAGAGAGGCAACGAGTGATATAGGGAAGAAGGGCTGGACCTGGGTGAGGAAGACCTGAATTCCAATCTAGTCTCAAAACACTGATCTTGGGCGAGTCACTTAACTAGCCTGTTTGCCTCAGTTTCCTCCATTGTAAAATGGGGATACTATACTTCTCTTGGAGGATTGTTGTGAGAATCAAATAAAAACATTTGTCAGAGCACATAGTAAAGTTCCTGGCATACTACAGGTGCTATATAAATGCTTATTCCCTTTACCATATTTCTCGTTTTATTTCCTACCTAATTTTAATGATCAAAAAGTTATCAGACAGGATTGTCTCTGTTGTTTTGTCTTTCAAGGAATCATGCACAATTTGATGTATTTATGGGAATAAATACATTGTTGGAAGGGGAAGGGAATGAGCATTTAGGGAAGAAGGTAAAGAGTAGTTGCTGAATTAAATATCTCTTAATAGACAAACAAATTCAGTGGATATTGTCTCCATCTTTCTGTCAAATTTTTGATGTTAAAGTGTTCACCTCATCTTTACTAATACCCTCATCAAGAATGTTCTCAATGCGTTTGGAGATAATTCTCATTAAAATGTTTATGTAGGTAAATATGTAGGTCACTAGTTGTTAATGTGCTCTTGGCCATCTTATTTTGGTAATAATAAAAGATTCATTTAAGCTTTTCTCCTCAAAACCTGTGCTATCTTCCCTTTATTTGTCTACCTATAAATTGATTGATCCTTCAGTATCCTCAATTGTGTCTCTATTAGCATGGATCTCTATTTAAATTTGATCTAATTGGGGGCAGCTGGGTAGCTAAGTGGATAGAGAGCCAGGCCTAGAGACAGGAGGTCCTAGGTTCAAACCCCCATTGCCTACCCTTACCACTCTTCTGCCTTGGAGCCAATATACAGTATTGACTCCAAGACAGAACGTAAGGGTTTAAAAAAAATTTTTTTAAATAAAAAATAAAAAAATAAATTTTATCTAATCCAGCTATCTTTCCCATTTTTGTTCTCTTCAATTCTATTTCTACTTTTTCTCTTAGCATATTTAGGAGTGTCATGTTAGAATCTAGTTGTGGTGGCATCACTATTTTTAATTAAAAAAAAAAAAACTGCTTACCTCCCATCTTATTGACTCAATAAGGTGTGTTGGTTCCAAGGCAGAAGAATGGTAAGGGCTAGGCAGTGGGGGTTAAGTCATTTGCCCAGGATCATACAACTAGGAAGTATCCGAGGTCATATTTGAACCCAGGACCTCTCGAATCTGGACTTGGATCTCATTCCACTTAGCCACCTATCTATCCCCTGAATTTCTTATTTAAAAATTTTCTTTGTAAATCTTTTTCATTCTTCAGTTTGTTGTTCTTCCAGTTTTACCTTTAAATGTCACTAGGATGGCTTCCCTTATGCTGAAGGTGGGGATTGATTGACTAAATCAATCCCTCCCATTCTATCTGAAGTAACTAACAATATGCTCCCATCTGATACCGTTATCAGGTGAGAATTGACCCCAATTTAGGCGTCAGTGGGAAATAGAATTAGGTATGAACAAAGCTGAGACTTCCCCACTGGATTAGTCAGCCCAATCAAAGATCTTTTAACTTGCTGCAGCAGGACGTCTCCTAGAACGAGAAGGAAGAACTTGGTCGTGCCTTATAGATTTTGGCTCAAAGCAGCAAGCTAGTTTGCTTTCGGGCGGGATTTTAATGTCTTGCAGGGAAGAGAGAGCGCCCTGAAAGGGAAGGAAAGGATTGCTCTTGAGGATTTTTCATCAGTTCACTTTTCTCCCCTCCACTCCTACACTGAGGAGAAGAAAAGCTTTAAGACTCTACGAGGATGCACTCCCTTGGATGGGGGATGGGGGTGGGAGGGGCGGGGGAAGCAGCGGGAATACTTTGGGGGTCTTGGCTTATGCAGTAGATCCTCTGACCCGCCAGCAAACCCAGAGCAGTCTCTCGCTCGAGCTGGTCTGCTGGGCATCCCCAGATCTGGCTCCGAGTCTCTTCTAGGGCTCAGCGGCGGCTGTGGTGTTAGATGTGCCCGAAGGGCACCAACTGCAGCTCTGCCAGGTGAGCCCGCGGCATCAAGACAATCCCGCTGGGAGTCCCCCGTGACGTCCGCGACACTGGCCTCCGCACGGGCTTTCTCTTCCAGAACCTGCGGGCTGTGGAGGCTCTCGTGCTCTACTGTGGCAGCCGGAGCTGCGACTTTAGAAGCTGGTCTCTCCGTGCGCCTGCGTCAGCGAGAAGCCCGAGAGCAAGGAGTGGATCTGCACCTCCCTCGAGGTGCTGCCTTGTGGTGCCCCCACAGGCGCTCCCCAGTGCCCGCCCAGCTGGCCTGGACCAAAGCACGAAACCGGGACCAGACCCACCTCACTACAAGAACTACCCCTCCACCCCCAGCCCGGCCAGGCCCCTAACAAGCAACCCGCCAAGCAGTCCTTTGGATGCAGCTACTTCCTGAGTGGGCATGTGTACTGTGGATGCATCTGAGCCTCGGAAAGCGCTGCTGTACTTCCTCTGCAGGTCAGAAGAAGCAGAGCCGAGGCTGAAGCCCTCCTTGCCATCTTCCACCCTCAATCAGCTCAAAGAGATTCCACCTGGCTTCTCTGGGGACAGCTGGCTCTCAAGACTTCTTTTTTATTTGATTTATTTGAGCTTTTTTGACATTAAATTTTTTTTTTTCATTTTAAACCCTTAACTTCTGTGTATTGACTTATAGGTGGAAGATTGGTAAGGGTAGGCAGTGGGGGTCAAGTGACTTGCCCAGGGTCACACAGCTGGGAAGTGTCTGAGGCCGGATTTGAACCTAGGACCTCCCGTCTCTAGGCCTGGCTCTCAATCCACCGAGCTACCCAGCTGCCCCTTGACATTAAATTTTTTAACATTTTGAGTTGCAAATTCTCTTCCTCCTCCCACTGATTGAGAAGGCAATATATCAGCTCTACTTGGGAAACCATGCAAAACATTTCCATATTAGTTATTTAGGAAAAGCAAGAGCAAGAAAAATAAAGTAAATATATGTGCTTCATTTTGCACTCGGAATTTATCAGTTCTCTCTGGAGGTGGAGAGCGTTTTTTTCACCATGGGTCTTGTGGAATTGTCAAGATGACTTTTTTTAAATCCTTATCTTTTGTCTTAGTATCCTTTCTAAGACAGAAGAGTGGCAAGGGCTAGACAAATGGGGTTAAGTGACTTGCCCAGGGTCATACAGATGGAGCTGAGTGGCCAAGGCCATTAGGATAACTTCTTCTTCTTCTTCTTTTTTTCCTTTTTTTACATTTTTAAACCCTTAACTTCTGTGTATTGGCTCCTAGGTGGAAGAGTGGTAAGGGTGGGCAATGGGGGTCAAGTGACTTGCCCAGGGTCACACAGCTGGGAAGTGTCTGAGGCCAGGTTTGAACCTAGGACCTTCCATCTCTAGGCCTGGCTTTCAATCCACTGTGCTACCCAGCTGCCCCCCATTAGGATAACTTCTTAACCAGTACCTTGCTAGGTTTTCTTTTCTTACTTCTGTAGTATTACTATTGATAAGACTCTGAGGCAGAAGGTAAAGAAGTTCCAGGCCCGAATGACTAAGAAGTACAGTTGGGATTTTGAGGCTGAGCCAAATGACTGTGCCCCAGTGGTGGTGGGAGCTTCCATCTTGAAGTAACTTGCCAGCTCTGAGATCCTGAGCTAATGATTCTCTTCTTCCTAAGCGGCCAATCAATCATCTTGGAATACAAGCTCTGTTTTAGTTCACCATCTTTTTGGACTATGAGGTAGAGGCAGAGGTCTTTAGTCTCAGGTTCACGGATTTGGAATGTCTTATTATTATAGACTGGCGTCCCCCATTGGGGACTCCTATGTGGCCTCTGCCACCTTCTACCCACACCCCCCCACACCTCTTTACTGACCTGACTCAGTGTCACCAAAACTCACTGTCAGAATGAACCCTTACATGAATGAGATTCTCAAAGAATTTTGACATCTTACTTCCTCCTAAAGGAGCTGGAAGGCAGGGAGAGCTGCCACATTTTCCTTAGAGAGAACAGTTTGTCTTGAGATAATTTCTAAAGGAATCTCAGGTCTGTGAGAGGTGAAAGACAGACAGCTCACTTGTAGCCGAAGACTAGTTTTCAGTCTCTGCTTAAATTACATGCCACTGATTCTGGACCAGATTATCTAATTCCCCTGACCAGGACTATAATTGGGGGGGGGGGGGGGAGGGAGTGTCCATACCAAGAGGGTAGATCTGAAACAATCACCTTCATTGCCTGGTGCAGCTATGGACTAGTCTTTCCTGATCCTTCTGGAATGTGAAACAAAACTACATGAACCAAAGAACTTCTCTGGAACTACCTGGTGTAGACTGTTCCCATGAATGGAGCTGCTATAATTTAACAGCAAGTAAGTTCCCCTCAGTAGTAGTTTTCATATCTTAAGGAAGCTTTGTGGCCCTTGTTAGGATCTCTGAATAGACTGTAATTTACTTAAATTCCCCAGGTCTTAGTGACCTATTCTCTCCATTTATTTCCTGCAACTGTCAGTCTTTTTAATTAACCAAAGCACCCACCTAGATTAGAGTTCAAAGGTTGTGCCAATAACTTATAGGCAAAATGATGTACTTAAAGAGAGACTACCTTGAACTGCCCCTTTCTTCATGTTTTTTTGATAAGTCTTAGCTGCCATTTTTTTCTAGTACATTTTTTTGGTATCTCAGTTTTTGAATGAGAATCTTGAGTGGAAATGATTTTTAGTTCCCCTTGTTTCCTTGAAGATTCCTTTAAAAGAAGGCTGGATGAATTAAATCTTTTCCTTGAGAATTAAGAAAAAAAAGAGAAACATTACAAGGAGCCCAGAAAAAAAAGCTGTCCCATGCCTCGTGGGATCTTCTTAAGTACACTCTACGGTCAAAGAAAGAGCCTGGGATCATTCACATAAGCCAAAAGAGAATTTACTTGTTAAACTAGGGAAAACAGGGTCAGATTGCTCTAAGCACTTGTTCTCATTATATTCATAGCACAGCTGCACAGTTTTATAGTTTGTGGTAGAGATATCCATCAAGTGGGAGAAGTCTATTAAACAACAGTTGAAAATATTCAAGAATGTTCTAGCTTTCTCTGTTTACATTCTAAGCAGTTTGCCTCAGAAGTATACTTGTGCTTTTGAGAGAGTCTACTTGCCACAGTAATTCCTTTTTCAAAGATTTTCACTGTTCCAAGATGGTCCCATTCATCCCCCATTTTTGGTTCCCCCAGCCCTTTTGTCTAAGACAAGAGAATCTGTTATCACTCAAAGACTGTAGGCTTGTCACGCCAAAAGGGTCATCTGGTGATGGGAGGGAGGCAAAAGAACCCTAGAAACACTGCAACTGGAAGCACATGACCTGAAAAAATGGGACCCTCTGTCAAATGAAGGCATCTCCAAACAGGAAAAACATGATTTCAAAGTTTCTTTGAGACTATTAAAGCAGTAGCTATTCTACATGGGAAGGCTTCAACCCATTTAACAAAATTTGTAACAATAGATTTTCTGAAGAAGGTTCAGCAGCTTGTCCTACCTGTACAAGTCTTGCCTTCTATTACACTGAGGATCAAATATAGACTCTTCTGTTGAGTATTAAAAGCCCTTCATAATCCAGTTCCTTTCTAGGTTTCCAGTCTTTTTATACTTGGTTACAGTTAGCTCAGATAGCTTAATGCAAGAATCTTTTAAAATGAAGTCTATATTCATTCTATTTCCTAAAATGATCAAGGAAAAAGGAAAAGAACCTATATCTTCTAAAATATTTTTAGCAGCTCTCTTTGTGCTGGTAAAGAACTGGAAAATGAGGGATGCCTGCTGATTGGGAATGGCTAAACAAATTGTGACAAGTTATTTTTTCTTATTTTTTGCAAGATTATATGTTGATATAATTTTTAATAATAATTTTCTGACATAATGTGATTCATGAATCCATATTCTCTCCCTCCTTCCCATCCCTTCTGCTCTCTAAGACAGCAGGTAATATGATAGAGGTGCTACATATATTATCACATAATACATATTTCCATGTTTGTCATGTTGTGAAACAAGACACCTATTACCTACCTACCTACACTTATTACCTAGGGAAAAAATTTATGGAGGAAATAGAGTAAAGAATGGTATGCTTCAAATCTGCTTTCAGAGTCCCTCAATTGCTTTTATGGCCTTTTTCTTTATGAGTTCCTTGGAGTTGTCCTGGATCTTTGCACTATTCATAATAGTTAAGGCATTCCTAGGTGATCATTGTACATTATTGTTATTACCGAGTACAATGTTCTTCTGGTTCTGCTCACTTCACTTTGCATCATTTCATGTAAATCTTTACAGGTTTTTTTGTGATCACCTTTTTTGTCATTTCTTATGGCATGAGATATGGGAACAGCATAAGAAGACTAGGGGCTTCCATTCCAGCAAGGCTGTGGAATGCCCAATGTACCTCAGTTTGCAAGATCTCTGGGAAATCATAGCTTGAAATTGCCAAGCACGCAGTCTGTTCCCCAGCATGAGAAAAGCAAACTTTTCCCCCTCCCCAAATACTAGATGTCCTGCCAAGAAAATTACTGATGCAGGAGTTCTGTGAGAAGAACACACAGTATTGAATCATCCATTGATATGTTGAGTTACCTATGATTTATTATCCTATTGAAAACACTGCTTAGAGTCACTAAGGTAATCTATATCCACTGTTTCCATCTTATAAATCATTACTAACCATTGTCCCTGCAAAAGGTTTACCTAATCCCTTAGCCTACATCATTTTCTCTATAAAGTGTATACCCCAACTCAATAAACTTTGTCCCCGTCCAGTGTTAGAAGGAAAGTTAGATTAGTTTAGGAAGATTTGAGTGACAGGGACAGCTTGCTGACAGCTTGAGAATTCTGTGTGGCTGACACAGAGAAGGGAGACAGTTGAACTCCTGGGGAGAAGGGAGACCTGTTTTCTCCAGTGTGTGAAGCCTATTTTCAAGAGGATATCTTCAATCAAGACCTGGTTTGCTGGAGATTAGCCAAGCTGTGGTGAGACATTTCAGTGGTGGACACTGAATGTCAATAATCCTAGCTCCATCTCCAAACTTGGATTTAACTGGCAGTTACCCTGGACATCTTTGAGGATCTGTTGAATTCATCCACTGAAGATCTTTGAATACAAGTGAGATCCTAAACTATGGCTGGACCTGTTACTATAGTTTGTTAGATTAGTGATAGTGTAGATATTTCCTCTCAAAGTTTTGGGGAAATTCCCTTAGTATTTTAAGACAGAAAACCTGATCCCTTCCATACCTGACCCCAAATTATTATTAAACTCTTTATACATAGACCTTCCTTATTACTACTCCTTTCCTAGACAAACCTGGCGCCAAACTGACATTAAGGACCCACTATGATAGACCAGCTGGTTCCCTGGTGGTTTCCCTCTCTACTCCACTTACCCCATTCCTTACCTTACCCAAACTACTGTCAAAAAGGAATGAAAGAAAATACATCTTTATATATCTCCTTTAGATCTTCCTCTCTAGATCTGGGAGGCTGGATGGTATGTAGATCTTAGAGATAATATGAATGGAGGAGGGATCAGGGGCCCAAGGCCCAAGGTGAGGGAGGAAACATACACTCCTCTCACAATAGCTATGGATGTATTCTATCCCTCTCCTCCCTGACAGGCTTGGTTGATTAAGCCTGTCAGTGGCTTCCTTCTAATAGTTACCCAGGTTGGGACCTCTGGGAGGTTAGGTAGATGGTTAACCTCACTAGGCCCAACCTGAGGTTGGATTAATTGTTGATAGGCTATTGATTGGCTATTGGAAATGTTGTTATCTGACTGTGTATTGATTCTCCCCTTCCCAAGGGCTATGGTAGCATAACTGCTTAGGAAAGGTACTTGTTGGTAATTCATTGTATTAACTATTAATGGGAAAAGGAAAACAAGGTAATAGGTTTGAGGATCTGGGAACCCTATTGCTATTGTTTGGCTACTAAGCTAATTGTTGATCAAGTCTGGAGATTGCTAGTCTGGTAGAAGCTGGAGGTCTTCACCCTCTCACTAACTCTGACCCAACCTGGCCACAGCCAAGCCAGAGATTAGGGAAGGCTATTGATATTGATGTTGATTGATGATCTATATTTTCTCAGCTCTACTATCAATGGTGTTGATTGTCCACTACTCTCTCTCATTTAGGTACAGGTTAGAGGTTCAGGCCTACCCTCTTCCACCCTTCACCTCCCTTGGTCCCAGTTCTTGCTCTGAGCTTTGAGCTCTCCGTTCTGAGACCTCTCAAGTCTGAGACCCTCAACTGTTGTCACTAGGGAGTATTTATAGGGTGGAGCCAACCAACTTTTCCCCCTGGCTCCCAGTACCTGGGAACATTCCCAATTCTCAACTGCCATCCCTGTCTGTCAAGGTGACATCCATCTTATTCCAGATAATGATTTTAACACTGTCTAGGAGTTATTTACCCACTAGATTTCTTATTTTAACCCAGAGTTATTTATACACTAAAAATACCAGCAAGAGGAGGTCTGGGTGTCTGATCTGTCAGTCTGGTGGTTCGACCCTCCTGTAATCCCAAAAATCCTTTTTATCACCCTGGTTCAATGACCCACAAATAATTCATTGAGCAGGGCTTAATAATGATAGTATTCACATTAGAAAGAAGGAAGCAGAAAACTGTATGGAGGAGCTGAAAGGAGTAAAGAGTGCAATCTGGAGAGGAAAGGTTAATGGTAGACCTCCTTAAAATGAAAATGTTAGGAGAAATCAGCCAATCAGAAGGAGAAGCCAAATGGTCTGAGGACACTTCTAAAGTGAGTAATCCAGGAGTGAAATGAACTTCCAGGATGGAGAGTTTTCTATGGCAGGATAGATAGTCCTGTGTGAAGGTCAAGATCAGTTTTAGTTTTTCTCATTTCTGACACTTGATTTACACAGATTAAACTTTGATATGAAATTATTATAATAGATATCAAAGTTATTTCTTCTGTCCATATTCCATTTTTAGTCATCTGTGTTTTTAGAAAATAAGATGAATTGGAGTTTATTTATTTATTTATTTTTTAATTGGAATTTTAATTGCATGCCATTTCTTTTATTTCATTTTTTTCTTTCTGCTATCTTTGCTTTAATTTCAATCATTGTTCTAGTGTCAATGGCCACAGATAGCTGATTCAGAAATGACTCCCAAATCAGTGATGAATCATTTCCTGGGCTGGTGCTTTTTGGTTCTCACCAGATCTGGTACCTTCTAATTCTTTTGTTGAGGTGTTCATGATATAGAAGCAGGAGACTTCTGTTTCTCGTCTATGTGGCTCTGACCTCCCTCATTCCTTATACATGATCTGTATTTTCCTACTTTTTTTTGCCATCTTCACATACTTTTGTATTAAAGTGAATCAGTACTAAAGTATATATGGTTCTATATTCCTAAAACACTGATCAGATCACTTTCAAGAAGCTTCAAGGGTACCCTATTGCCTCTGGAATGAAATGCAAACTCTTTTGTTGACATTTAAAGCCCTCACAATGCTCCTATTTATCTTTTGAACCTAATTTCTAACATTTTTCTAATTTTAATAATTTCTAATATTATTCCATTTTCTGTATTCTCCATTCTAGACTACCTTTCTTTCCCACTTAGAACATTCAATCTTTAGATGATAGCTTTTGTATAGAGAAAGTAAATTAAAGGACAATTAAAGGGGCTACTGGGTGGCTTGGTGGATAAAGGCTTAGAGATGGGAGATCTGGGATACAAATCCAGCCTCAGAAACTTCCTAGTGATGTGACCCTGGGTAAGTCATTTAACCTTAAGTACCTATTCCTTACCATTTTTCTGTGTTGGAACCAATACTTAGTATTAATTAAAAAACAGAAGGCTGTGTTTTTTTTTTGTTTGTTTTTTGTTTTTTGTTTTCTTAAAGGAAATGAAAGGGACAGCTAGGTAGTTCAGTGGAGAGAGAATTGGGCCTAAAGACAGGAAGTCCTGGGTTCCAATCTGGCCTCAGATACTTCATAGCTGTGTGATCCTGGACAAGTCACTTAGCCCCAATTGCCTAACTCTTACCACCCTTCTGCTTTGGAACCAATACACAGTTTGAAATCAAAGACAGAAGGAAAGGGTTTGAAAAAAAAAAAGTAAGTTAAAGTGAAAAAAACAAAAAAACAAAATACCCTTGTCTGGAATGCTCTCCTTCTCCTCTCTACCACTTAGAACTCTCAACTCCTTTCAATACTCAGTTCAAATGATCTTTCTTGTGAGAGACTGTTGTAGTTGTCAATGCACTTCCGATTTACTCTGTATTTACTGGCATCTGGTTTTCTGTATTTGCTTTCACTGAACATGCTTCATCCTCACAGGAAAATATGAGAGCCTCAAACCTAAGCGCTACTTAGTCTTACTTTTGTATTTGTGTCCCCAATACCTAGCAGAGTGCCTGGCACAGAATGCTTATTGGTTTTGTGACTGATTCCACACCCTTTTGAGTGTGTGCCCTCTCTTCTTGGTGGTTTCTCTTTCTAACCTCACTGGGAATACCTTTTTGGTTTCTTTCTTTAAAAAACCATTTTAATAAAAAGATTGTAAAATACATTCACACTCATGGGTAAGAGGGGTGTATAAGAATAAAGGGGAGCCAGTTAGGGATGTTTATGGAGGGGAGAGAGAGAGAGAGAGAGAATCTATGGCTGGTGAAACTTTCTTCTAGCTCTCCCCTCTCACTGATTATACTCTGGGAGATGTCGAGGGGGTGTCACCCCGAAACTGGGTGATCTGGATGGTCGAGCCACCCCACAGGAATTGGGGGCAAGGCTTCCCTATAAAATGAGGTATGGAGTACCCCAATCTGATTCTGAATGAGGGCAGTGTTCACACAAGCCTCCCCCAAGGTCAGTCAACTTCACAGCAGGTGGTCTGGCTCCAAGATGGAGACAGCCAGACTAAGCTGTGGTTCCCCTCTCCCTCATTGTCTCTCAGGCACTCTGGAATGCTATCTGACTAATGAATGGCTTTTATTATTTGCAATTCAGGGGTAGGGAAAGGGGTGAAGGGCAGAGGGATTTTGAGGTGCCCTCTTCTCTATTTCTATGGGGTCCGTCACTTGGGTGGGAATATTTGGGGTTCCCACTCCCAAGCTTCTTCCCCCGCCCCTTCTCCTTTTCCTTCTGTTTCTATTTCTATTTCTATCCTTTCTATAATTGTAAGTTAGACTGGAAAGGGTCTCTCAGCAAGGTTGGGTAATGGGGGAAGGAGATTAAGAGATCACTCCCAAAATGGAGTCCAAAAACTTAGCTGGTTTGATAATTGAAATCTTGCTGGGTGATATGCGATGGAATCTTTGACCAGGGAATCAGGGTTTCAATATCCAAAGAAAGATCCTCAGGAAGCCCTCAGGACTGGATTTGAGCTGAGATGTCTTCTTCTTCTCTCCTCACCTCTGTAGGAAGTCCTTTTTTCCTCCTTCCTTCCTCCTCTGGAGAATTTTTCAGAATTCTCTCTGGTCTCTCAACTGTCAATAACTGTCACCAACTGTCAGCCACTCCTTCTCTGGCTCCTTTTGTCCCATCCCCTTTGCACAAATCCTATCCTTACAGATGTCAACCTATATTGTCACCTCTGCACTAGGGCATTTGCATTTTAAAAGGAACCAAAGCTAAGGGGATGAAGTTCTAAAAAATAGCAAGTAAGTGTAAGCATTAGGTGATAGAAATACTTGGGAGAGGTCTGGGTTGAAGGGAATAAAGGGGGTGGGCAGCTAAATGGCTAAGTGGCTCAGTGGACAGAGAGCCAGGAGTAGAGCCAGGAGGTCCTGGGTTCAAATCTGGATTCAGACACTTCTTACCTGTATGGCCCTGGACAAGTCATTTAACCTCTACTGCCTATTCTAAGGCAGAAGGTAAGGGTTTATTTATTTATTCATTTTAAGAGGAGACTAAAAGGGGAACTTCCTGGGACTTGAGAAATGTCAATGCTGCCTATACATAATAGCACTTCTTGTTGATTCCTTGTGGGAAAGAATGTGCTGTGCCCAGAGTTGAGCAGGGGATTAACCAACTATATTAATTAGCCAGGAAAGAGAAGAATCAACAGTCCTGGGGGAGTAAAGCAGGGTGTGTGTTGGAGCCAGGATGAGGAAACCAGCTTTTAAAAGAGGAATGATCACAGTTCAAAGTTCAAAGAAAACAGGAAGAATTCCTCCAGAGATCCTGGGGCAGGGTTGGCAAGCACAAGTCTAAGTTTATAAAGAGAGAGCCATGCAAAAGATCAGCATAGGGGGCAGCTGGGTAGCTCAGTGGACTGAGAGCCAAGCCTAGAGACGGGAGGTCCTAGGTTCAAATCTGGCCTCAGCCACTTCCCAGCTGTGTGACCCTGGGCAAGTCACTTGACCCCCATTGCCTACCCTTACCACTCTTCTGCCCTGGAGCCAATACACAGTACTGACTCCAAGAGGGAAGGGAAGGGTTTAAAAAAAAAAAAAAAAGATCAGCATAATTGTAAAGTGCTCAAAGCAGTCATAGGTTCAGACCTGCAACTCCAATGCTACCAATAGCAAAAAACCTAGGACAAAGTCACATGGGCTGCTGGAAAAAATAGTGGTGGTTGATATTTTCTTGGTTATCTTTTTTAGACTGGGTAGGGGAGAGGGAAGAAGCCTTTCCCCTGTGTGAGTTATGCCAAACAGGCTGGTATCCTGAGTCTGAACTTTTTGAACAAAGACACTGAGTACACTGTAAGACAAAGAGGCAAGGTGTGGCTCTAGACAGAAGCTTCAATGGCAAACCAAGACTTGCTCAGGATATAAGAGACTGTCATATACATAGCAGCCACATGGGAAGCAACTACCCCCTTACAATACAAAGCTGTGAGGAGGCAGCTAGGATTCTCAGTAGATTGAAAGCCAGGACTATTGATAGGAGGTCGTAGGTTCAAAGCTGGCCTCAGTTACTGGGCAAATCACTTAACCTCCATAACCTCGCCTTTACCACTCTTCTGCCTTAGAACCAATACACAGCGCTGATTCTAAGACAGAAAGTAAAAGGTTTTTTTTTAAAAATCCAATTCAAAGTTGTAGAAATAAATTGAGGAAAGGCAAGTAGAAAGGTTGTAGGACAGGGATTTGGGATAGGAGGGCAATTTTAAAGTTATTAATGAGCATAACTAGAACTTGCATAGCACCTTCAAGTTTGCAAATCACTTTGTGTTATCTCATTTGATCCTCACCACAAACCTGAGACGTAGGTGCTATTGTTAACCCGATTTTGCTGATGTTGAAATTGAGGTTAACCAATTTCTCAGGGGGTCACACAACTCACAGATATCTAAGAAAAGATTCACACTCAGATCTTCCTGACTCCAAGTTTAGCAGTCCATGTAGTGTGTCACTTAACTGCCTCTTGGAAGAAAAATGTCAGATGATGGTAAAGTCACGCCTACTCGTGACTGTGGTAGAGTGGATATGGAGGTCGCAGGAACTGAGCCAACAAGTCTATCGTGATATCAGAGTAAAGTGACAAAAAAATTGGGCAGAAGGAGGAAGATGACAATCTCATTTCATTCTGTGCTCATCAGACCTCATCTGTTGTATTAGGTTCACTTTCTCATACTCCTTGGATCAATGGGTAGATGTTATAAAGAAACAGATTTTCAACCTAGTATAAAGAAACATTTTATAATCATTGTTGTTTGTTGTTCATTTGTTTCAATCATGTCCAACTCTTCCATTGCTGCTATTTTGGAGTTTCCTCGACAAGAATATTGGAGTGGTTTGTTATCTCCTCCAGCTCATTTTACATATGGGGAAACTGAGGCACCAGGGTTAAATGACTTGCCCAGGGTCACACAACCAGTAAGTATCTAAGGCCAGATTTGATCTTAGATAACTTAGTCTTCTTGATTCCAGGCCTGACACTCTTTCCATTGTACCACCTAGCTGTCCCTTTTTATGATTTTATGTTCATTATGGGTCACCTCACCAGATTACTTCCTTATTGCTAGAATTCTACAAGCAGAGGCTGAATGTTCACTTGTCAGGGAATCGTATTTATGATGATTCAAATAGAGATTATTCTAGTTGATATCTAAGTTGTCTTTCCATTCTAGGATTCTATAATTCTAGAGTAGGTATAAAGGATAGTTACCTATATGATTTGATTTCAGACCCCTTTAAAAAAGTCTGCTCTATACTCACTTTTCCTCCATCCAATATATTTCTCCAACTAGATGACTAATGCATGAATTTCCACAATTAGAAATTCATTACTTTGGCTTGTAGTTTGTTATTTGTTAAAGTGCAAATAAACTAAGGGATAAAAAATCATTGTCTTGTCTATAATTTATATATTCATGCAAGTTTCTACTCATTTTTGAGAGTTGACTTTTATAGTGGAAAAAAAGAAAATAATGTGAAAATACTGCATGCCTGAGGGTGGAAATAGGTGTCCTATGAGGGAGGAAATGACTTAAAAAGTTGGGATACACCAAAGAAATAATAGAGAAAAAGACTTGTAAAAAAATATTTATAGTCACACTCTTTGTGGTGACAAAAAATTGGAAAATGAAGGGATGTCCTTGGATTGGGGAATAGCTGAACAAATTGTGGTATCTGATGGTGATAGAATACTATTGTGCTCAAAGGAATAATGAACTGGAGGAATTCCGTGTGAACTAGAATGAACTCCAGGAATTGATGCAGAGTGAAAGGAGCAGAACCAGGAGAACCTTAAACACAGAGACACAATGTGGCACAATCTAATATAATGAACTTCTCTACTAGTAGCAATGAAGTGATCCAGGATAATTCTGAGGGACTTATGAGAAAGAACTGTGGGAGCAGAAACACAAAAGAAAAACAATTGCTTGATCACATGGGTCGATAGGGATATGATTGGGAATGTAGACTCTAAGCAACCACCCCAGTGCAAATATCAATAATATGGAAATAGGTCTTGATCAATGACACATGTAAAACCTAGTGGAATTGCATATTGGCTATGAGAGGGGGTGGGAGGAGGAGAGGAAAAGAGCACGAATCATGTAACCATGGAAAACTTTTCATAATTAATCAATAAAATAAAAATAAATTAAAAAAAGAAAGTAGGGGTGCAGTAGAAGATGGTTAAGATATATATATATATATATATATATATATATTTTTTACAATTTTGCATAGAGATGACCCTGGACTTACCACCATTGTCTGTATTTAGTATCAAAATAAGCATCTTTTGCAACTCAAACCACATTAACTGTCTCTGCCTTATTCCTTCCTCTAAATTTCTCCACTTGTTTTGCTTTTTACCACAGAAAACTATATAAATCCTCTTCTGCAAGACTCCATCAAAGTGCATCCTTTGCTGATGTTCCTTTCACTTCATGTTTCTCTATCATTTCCTCTTGATTTCTTCCTCTCTCTATCTTCTCTCTCCCTCTCCTTTTCCCTCTCCCTCTCCTTCTCCTTCCCCTACTCCCCCTTTCCCCTTTTTCCTTCTCCCTTTCTTTCTTTCTTTTCTCCTTCTGTCTTAGCATCAATTCTAAGACAAAAGAATGGTATGGGCTACACAACCACGGCTGGATGTCTTGCCCAGGGTCACACAGCTGGGAAGTGTCTGAGATCAGATTTGAATGCAGGACCTCCCAACTCCAGATTTGTTTCTCTATCCATGGGGCTACCTAGATGTTCCATCCCCATAATAGTCTACATTAGTTCTCTTTCCTGTTCCAGCTGTTCCTTTTATATATACCTTTTTCTCATTTTCTAACTTATTTATTTTTTCTTTTCATGTCATTTTCAAAATTATGGATAGCTTTTCTTGTTTAAGTGTAACTCTTGTGTCAGAATCTTTTTCAAGACATCCAAAGGACCTTGGACCTTGACAAAGGACAAAGCACCTTGGGAACTTTTTAGTTTCCTCTGCCTTGTTTGCCCTTGGGCAAGTAGTGCTATTACCTCTATTACTATCATATATGCTTACATATCTTTATCTGTTTCTCTATCTCTATGAAACAATAAGCAAAAGATATACTTTGATGGACTGGGCATCTAGGTGGCACAATGGATAGACTGCTGGGCTTGAAGTCCAGGACACTCATCTTCATGAGTTCAAATCCAACCTCAGATACTTACTAGCTATGTGATTCTGGGCAGTAAAGGAAAAGTATAGTCTGAGTTTGCCTCAGTTTCCTCATTTGTAAACTGAGCTAGAGAAGGAAATGGCAAACCACATCAGTATCTTGGCCAAGAAAACCCCAAATGGGGTCACGGAGATTTGGACATGACTGAAAAATGACTTAACAATAGCATATTTTTTGTAGGAGTTGTGGAGCAGAGGATTTATAGTTTTCTGTGGTAAAGAGTAAAACAAGTGTTATAGCTGTGGTTTAGTGGATTGAGAGCCAGGCCTAGAGATGGGAGGTCCTAGGTTCAAATGTGACCTCAGACACTTCCCAGCTGTGTGACCCTGGACAAGTCACTTGACCCCCATTGCCTACAATAACAATAAAATCAAGTGTTATATATCTACATACATACACACATATATGCTTTTATAAATACATGTATGTATGTGTGCATATATATATAAAGAAAGAAAGAGCACTCTTTCCTCAAGGATGTCCATCTATAATAGATAGATAAACTTGTTTAGTTTATCCTATAATCTATTCATTTCCTATCATTTATATTTTGCTGCTACAGCACTTATAAACTTTGAATAGTTAATTTGGCAGTAGAGGAATGCTACTCAAGGAATACCACCTCCCCCAACTACTTTCTCCCATCTTGATTGGATGAGACCAATTCCTAGGAAGTCACTCTTCTGACTGATTGGTAGATGAGGACTTGAGTAGAATTCTTCCAATGGCCAAATTAAATATTGCAATGATACCTCTGTTGGACAAACATACACAGTAGGTGCTTAATAAAGGCTTGTTGAGTTAAGTTGATTGAGTTTGTTGCCATAATGCAGCATGCCCATACTCATGACATAACTTTTATTTCTGGTGGGTGAGTTATATTTGGGGCAATATGCTTTGTAATATTCACCACAGAACTTCTCAATGGATGTCTAACTGGCACCTGTGTAATTAGAATTTTGTACCCCAGGACTATGTTTCCCAACATCCCACTTTCATCCTCACCTTACATCCTTACATTTTGGAGATAAGGTTTCTGTAACCACGCCCCCTCTTCTCCCTTCTCCCGCTTTGGTCTGGTAAATTTGTCTTTACTCAGACTATACTTTTCCTCTACTTGAAGGGACTATTAACAAATCTTATAAAATATAAAAAATATATATAATATATGATATATATAAAATATATGTTATAAATATATATAAATATATTATATAAAATATAAAATTAATATCCAAATACTTGGAGTTATTGGATATTAATTTTAATCTTACACACCCACTACTGGCCCTTCACAACCCCATCTTGTCTACAGGATTTTCATTGAAGGGAACTTGGGCCCAGTGAATAGAAATTGGTCTAATTCTTATTTCACTCCTCAGCTCTCTTTGAAAACAAGTGGATTTCCGCTGATAGCAGACTTGGAATTGGGCATGCTTTATTGGTGTGGGGATAATTTTAAGATTAGAGAAAGGGAGTAGGAGGGAGGAAAGGCTAAAAAAGGAAAACCAAAAAGACTAAGCAGACAATGAGGAATTATGGAATTGAAATCCATGTTTCTAATGCAATCAATGGGCCATTGTGTGTGTGTGTGTGTGTTAGGCAGTGTGCTTCTTAAAACCATAATCCTATTAATTCCTCTATTATTGATGCAGACTTTGCATTTTTGTCAGAAGCCAAGATTGCATTTAGTAGTGACACACTTCATGAGCAGGTGCTGTGAAAACTTCCTCTACCTACAGGCCTTTGATGATGTGCCATAGAAAAATACACTTTAGCAAGTTCACAAGTCATTTCCTGCCCCTCCATCTTTTCTCTTCTCCTCCCCTAGTCTTTCTAGGACTGTGATAGTTTAGTCCAGGTTATACTATGCCTCTGCAAAAGTTCCAGGTAGCCTATGGATAACTAGAGAACTTCATTATGTGTCTGACCCTCTATGAGAGCACCTGCTAGAAAGGGCATCACTGAAGAAGCCCATGATTCTCTTGGCTGTTGGACTGAGAACTGGACACAGCAATCTTAGCACAGCAAGAGAAGAGTGAATGAGATAACTTGGTTCTGTATTAGAAGATGGCTTCGAGTGAAATGTTATAACCTAGACGAGCCTCAAGAATAAGCAAAACCAAAGCACTACTCTCAGATGAAAGACCCCCTAACCTCATTAGCACAAGAACAACATTTATGATGTGTCAGCCTCTCTTCCTTTTCAAGTATTCATTTTCCAAGATTTTTACTGCCTCCCAAAATCTGGACAACCTGAAGAAAAATGGCTAAGAGCTCAGCATAACCTTGTTTTCCTGAGGGACACAAAGCAAGAATTAATTGAACCTATCTAGCGCTAGGAGGTTAATCTCTTGGCACTAGAAACATCTGAATGTTATTTTTATGAATTTGTGAACAAAAAGAGTCAATACAGACCTTCCCTCAAGGTGACATGAGGCTGTCCTGCCAATTGAGTTCTCTCCAAAGAAGATTCAAATGGAGACTAGAAGTTCTGGGCTTTTGGATCTATCTTAGTATATTAATCGCAGTCTCTTTTTTTCCCTTGGTTCTAGAACAAAGATGATACCTGCTCTAGAGGTAGCATGGAGTAGTGGGTAGAGAACTGGCCTTGGAGTGAGGGAGACTTGCCTTGGGCAAGTAATGACTTTATGACTCTGAGCAAGGCATCCAGTCTCTCAGTATCCACAGGCTACTGTTTAAGGCTATAAATTGGAAAATAAATACCAGCCTACATTGAAAGAGGAGATTCCTACCTGGAAGTGACCTATACCAATAAAATCTTACTTCTGGTCCAAAACAAAATGATCAATTTAGAACTGGCATAAAGAAGAATTGCTTCTCTGTAAGAAAGCAATATTTTCTCCCCCAAATGTCTTATTTTAATTAACCAATAACCAAGAAAAGCTCTTTCTCTGGACCTCTACAGGAACTTGTTAGACTAGCATCTATATGGATAGGTGGGATTAGGGGCATGTGTCCCCCAAGATTCCTTCTAGCTCTACAAGAACTGGGGCTAAGCACAGTGCCTGGCACATTCTAAGAGCATAGGCAATGTTGATTGATTGAGCTCTGTAATAGCTAATTTAGACTAGCTCTATCATGAATAATTTTGCAGCACTCCCTCAGGACAATTCTTCCATCTTGTACCTGCCTTCCTGGGGTTTCCCAGAAGGTCTCTTCTACCTTGGGTTGCCAAATCATTCTACTGATTATATATAGTCCTATATAGGAGGAGCCAAAAAGTGCACAGTTCCAAAGGTGCTACAGGAGAATTATTTCTTTTTCACTCCTCCACGGAGATTCTCTCCATCAGGGTCAATACTCTGAGAGCAAACTATTCAAGGAGGTGCTGGCCCGGCCATAATTCAGTAAACATGAACAGGGAATATTTATAATTTAGCCACCAGTATAGTTTTCTAAGTGCTTTCATATTTATGTTTCTTGTGTCACCAGAACCCTCCTAGAGCAGCTGTATAAGCACTGTCGGAATTTCCTCCGTAACCATAGCACATCTCAGAAATCATCTGCAAAAAGGCTGCTTGCCATTTCGATAAACAAGCCTTCAAAGAACTCTCAATTTTCCATTTGGTTTTAATAACTTTCAGATTTGAGGCTGGTATCGATTTGGTGAATTCTTTTGTTGAGCTTTACATCTTGAGGAGTAATTGGACAAATGTAAACAACCTGACAGCCAAATTTTCATGCTACAACCTTTGTCTTTGGGGATGTCAGAGCCCTGAGATTGCTGGTAGGCTCAATTATCTCCCTTGGCCCCTTTCATTAGTCCATACCTGCAGACAGAGTCATGAAACTTTGGGACTTTTAGTTTCTCAGATTCCTGCGAATTTATGATCTGTCCCAGTGATATAGTTATTTTACAGACCAATTACTAACTTTCCAACTCTTTTGACTCTTTGCCTTTTGACCAAGTTCATGTCTCTTTAGCATATATCTCCACTAGAGGGCAGGTGAGGGAAATAATGGGAAATTTCTAAACAAAAGGTTTTATGGGATATGAGGGTTAAAGTGAGAAGTAAAAGCCCCATATTTTTGTCATGACTTCAACCTTTTTCTCTTCTTATCCTTTAGCAGAGTTTCTTAACTTGAGATCCACAAACTTTTAAAAAATTGGATAACTGTATTTGAATACAATTGGATTCTTTTATATTTTTGTTTAATTCATTTAAAAATATTATTCTGAGAAAGGGTCCATAGGCTTCACCAGACCTCTATGACACGCAGAAAAGCTAAGAGCTTTTGCTTTAATGCATCCTGTACATTTATTCTAGCAAAAAGATGACCGTTTTCAGTTTTGATGTAACCTCCCACTACAAGTTCTCTGGCTAGCTTTTAGGAGTCTGAAAGGCAGTTCCAGAATCAACTGAGTCTCATTTAAATACTGGAATGGAATTTTCCAACATGATCTGGCTAGTTCTTCTAAGTCAACACTGTTAAGTGGGTGATCTCAGAACACTACCATTTACGTCCTTTCTGACATACTGCTTTTCTATTTTGGGACTCTAGCACAGTGGCAGTATATGGTTCCTCTCCTCCTCCCTGCTCCCCCCTTAAGAATGTCCTGTCTTGCCATTCTTTTAACCCTGTGCTTAAAGAATTAATGAAAATAACATTCAATTGACACTATCTTCTTGGAGTACCAACACAACTATTTTTCTTTTGTCACAGCAAGGTTATGTTTTAAGCCCTTCTTACTTTCTCTGTAGGTGGGAACGAGAGCCTGGAGAGGAATGGATGATAGCCAAAGGAGGAAAAGCTGAGCCCATAGAATACATTTTCTCTTGATATTAATCTTAGACATTTTTTCACCTAGAAGTGAGTTCTTCAAAATCAAGGAGCCAATATCTTACATAATGCTTAGTTATAGAGGTGGAAACTTTCTTCATATTTCTCTGGATCTTGTCCAGAACCATATACTACACACATTAACCAGAGAACTGAAAGGAAGGGTCTAGAATCTCCAAGAGGAAAAAAAGGATTGCTGTGGTGTGAGGTGAGGTATACTATTGAATGGAGGGTGATTTTAATGTAGTAGAAGCTGACCAGGGTTGTCCTTGATTTATCTGGTCCATCCAGGTAACAGAGACAAGTAAGTGTTAGGTTTGTCCCTTTCAGATTCTGAGTGGTTCCATTCACAGCTTGGAAAGGATATGTGAATCCTTGAATGGTTCACATCCTGAGTAGCCTATTCGCACCTTGTAAAGGCTTCTCACTTTTCAGACTTTGACTTTGATAGTTCAGCATAAAGGAATTGGAAAGAATTCATAGGTTTTTTTTCCTTTATGAGATGATTACCTCCATCATTTTGCCTTGTTTGTGGCACTAGTAGGGATTTATCAAATGTAGTATGCATAGAATATTTTCTAATATAGCATAATAAAATATTAAGTATGTAATATGTTTAGCAAATCCTTACTAAGTGTCACAAATAAAACCAACATTGTAAAATGCACAACTGATGATTATAACTCTGAATGTGAATGGGATGAACTCTCTCATAAAACGTAAGCAAATAGCAGAGTGGATTAGAAACCAAAATCCCACCATATGTTGTCTACAAGAAACACATATGAGGCGGGTGGACATACACAAGTTTAAGGTTCAGGGTTTCAGCAAAATCTTTTGGGCATCAAATGAGAAAAAGAAGGCAGGAGTGGCTATTATGATTTCTGACAAAGCCAAAGTAAAAATAGATATGATTAAAAAAGACAGGGAAGGTCATTACATCCTGATTAAAGGTAGTATAAACAATGAGGAAATAACACTGCTCAATATGTATGCACCAAGTGGCATAGCACCCAAATTCATAAAGGAGAAACTGGCAGAGCTCAAGAAGGAAATAGATAGTAAAACCATACTAGTGGGAGATCTAAATATTCCTCTTTCAGATCTAGATAAATCAAACCGAAAAATAAATAAGAAAGAGGTAAGAGAGGTGAATGAAGTCCTAGAAAA
>NC_058134.1:181098617-181220250 GCF_016433145.1 Gracilinanus agilis | reverse complement strand
ATATAATATAATATAATATAATATAATATAATATAATATAATATAATATAATATAATATAATAATTCTTGATCTATGCAGGAAGTGTTATCATCTTCAGAGTAGTCTTGATGTTCATGATGCAATTCCTTTCATGGTTACCTGTTCGCTCACTGAATGCTGCAATGTTTTGGCATCACCTATCACAAATCATTTATATCCAGGACTTAGTCCCTGCAAGGTAAATGTGCATATGTGTTGAGGGAAAGCTTGGAATTTCTGGTCTTCATTTTCCCATATTGAGTCATTCCTTTAGGGTACTATTACATTATTTTTGTTTTAGTTTGGTTTTTCTTGTGCTCCTTCCATGATGCTTATATCAGGTTTCTTATATCTCCAAGATTAGGATTGACCAATATTAACCCTAAAGTCATATAAGGGGCTGAAAGTCCTATCAAAGACCTTAAGGACACTACCACCAAGGGATGCGGTATGGTAGGAGTCATGCCCTACTGGGATATATTCCATGCCCTTCTCTACACCATATCTTCTCTCACGCAAGTTAGATTAGTTTTCTTTTCATTTTTTTTCTCTTTTTCATTTTTTTTAAACCCTCATCTTTGGTCTTCAAATTGGCACTAAGCATCAGTTCCAAGCCAGAAGAGCTAAACAGTTGGGGTTAAGTGACTTTCCCAGGGTTACACGGCTAAGAAGTGTCTGAGACTAGATTTGAATACAGGATCTCCTGTCTCCAGACCTGATGCTCTATCCACTGAGCTACCTAGCTGTCCCACATTTTCCTTAAAGGTAGAGAAATTGTACTTGATATTTTATTGGCTTTGAGTATAATAGTTTAGGCTCTTGACATCAACTATTGATTGCTTGAATACAAAACAGTCACAAGGAATTCTAATCTTCCTCAGAGGCTTGGCTGGTGGACAATCATGGGTAACTCAGAAGCAAAGAAACTTTGCTCAAGTGAACCAACTGATTGTATACTTAATGCACTATTGGCAGCTAGGTGGCACAGTGGATAGAATGTCAGACCTGTGATCAGGAAGAGCTAGGTCCAAATCTAGTCTCAGACACTTTCTACCTATGTGACCTTGGGCAAGTCACTTAACCTCTGTCTTGGTTTCCTCATCTGTAAAATGGGGATAACCATAGCATCTACCTCCCAGGATTGTTGTGAAGATAACAATTATAATTATGTATATATAATATATGCAATAATTATAAACCATTTAGCATAGTGTCTGGCACATAGTAAGTGCTATATAAATATTATTATTGTTGAATCTCCTGCTGCTCTTCCTAAGTAAATAAATCACCTTTGGTTAACTGCTGAACTAACTAAAATGGTCTTTGTTTCATTCTGGTATTGAACACAAACCACCACCTAACTCGGTTTCGCCCAGAACATTCTCCTGCTCAGTAAATTCCAGAGACTCCCTGTTATCTCTAGGAACAAATGTAAACTCCTTTGTTTGGCATTTATTTATAGCTCTTTCCAACCAAAACCAACCTCTCTTTTCAGCCTTTTTTGCCCATCATTCCATCCAAACTGTCTGCCTTGCTACTTGTTCTACAATTCATCCTCCATGGAGCCTCCATTGATGGTTGATGGCCAACTTTCTGGGGATGGATATATCCATGCTTAGCTAGGGATGGTGTCCAGTTTACAGTCATACTGCCTTCACCATGACCATAGTCAGGTTTTTGAAGTACATCAGGACCTGACAGCTGCACTCCATTGGCATAGCCTTTAAGAACCCTGGGTCTCTCCAATTCTAGGATGAGTCATCAGAGGAGGACAATAGAGGAGGTGGTATTTTTCAGTAAGTGGAAAAGTTTAAATGGTTGAGCAATCAGTTTTTGGAAGGAAAACCAGACACGACAATGATTTCTAATCTTTATGGAAATGCCTTTCGCTATCATTTGTCTTCTCTGTTTCCTCCAACCTGTATTAGTCACTGCCCCATCTGCAATTGTCCAGTCAACATATAGAGAGCTTAAAGTGGATACTATATTCCTGGCTTCTCTCTCTGGAGCTTACTTATTCAATAAACGACTTCAGTTTTAGAAGACCTATGATTTCAGACTATGTTAATACTCTCATCTCCATATCTCTGCCAATGTAGAATGTAGCTCCTAAAAACTTTAGTAGACAATTTTGCAAGTTGCTGTGGTTGAAAAAAAAATTCACTGGTTCTATACTTCACAAGATCATTGATTCAGAGATTGAAGTTGAAACATCTAGATTTAAAAGCTCAGAATTTAGAAGCTCTAGTTTAATCTCTTCATTTTACAGATAAAGGGACTGAGACCCTTAGAGGTTTTGTAACCTGTCCAGGGTTACACATATAGTAAAAATCAGAGTTGAAATTTGAATTCAGGTCCTTTTACTCTAGCCAGTTTCTTTTCCACTACTCTTTATTACTCATTCCAGCTTGGTAAGGCCTATTAAGTTTCAATCATGAGGGCCCAAGAAAAAAAAATGTTATGGACTTAAAAAAATAATAGCTCAAAAAAAAAAATAGCTCAGAGGCATCTAGATAGGGCTCAGTGGATAGAGAGCCAGACCTGGAGATGGGAAATCCAGGGTTCAGATCTGGCCTCAGATACTTCCTAGCTGGATGACCCTAGATAAGTCACAACTCCAATTGCTTATCCCTGGAACTGATACTTAGTTTAGAGTCTAAGACAGAAGGTAAGGTTTAAAAAAAAAAAAAAAAGGTTCGGTCTGCTGGCAATGTCTTTAAGAACTTAAGGTCACATCCACACCCCAAAAAAGGATTGGGAAATGACTTTATTGGAGGATTTTACATATGACATATCTATAAATATTCCGTTATTCATAAGAAAAGAGGGATGAATAATCCCAGAAATAGATTTTATAGTTTTGTTTTACTTTTAGAATACACTATATAATTTTTAAGGAGACAAAATTATCATTTTTAAAAATTGTCTTTAAATCCCTGAGCATATACCAGCGTGGTAATAGAACCCTGAAATTTTCTTGGCAGTGGGAAGGTGACCTATGCTAAAAAATGTGCCTGGATAATTGAGATTTGGTGATGTTAATACTTTAAAAACTTGTGATTTCAACCATATAGCTATTACCTCAAGACTGATTCTCTCTAACCTATTAGAAGGCTGTCTAGAGTTGCTATGGCTTAAAATTTTGTCATCCTGTAACTGATCTATTAGTGGATCTTCTCTGAATTTAACTAGACTA
The DNA here is from genome assembly GCF_016433145.1 of Gracilinanus agilis. NCBI lineage: Eukaryota > Metazoa > Chordata > Mammalia > Didelphimorphia > Didelphidae > Gracilinanus > Gracilinanus agilis. Next base: position 181,217,034 of record NC_058134.1, on the reverse strand, counting down.
ATTCTTGAATGACAGGATGATCCCTGTCAACAGATTCAAACTCAAATTTTTTATCATTTGGTCGGACTTACCTGTGTTTGGTCTTTGCTGGTAGAATCTCTGAGAACCCAGGATCACCTCAGTGCTATAAGAAGGCAACAGAGTAGGACTTTGGTGAAAGATATTTAATAAATAGGGGAAAAAAAGTACCAGAATTTTGACTAATTTTATGTCAGCAATAAGGGTAGAATTCATAAATTATGATTTCTTGAACTATGGGGTTCAGGTTTTTTGTTTGATTATAGAGTCTGATTATTCTAAAATTATTGAATTCTCAACCTTTTTTCTAGGAAAGTTATTTTTAATTCTAGAAAACTTATATTTTCTTCTAATTAAAGAAAACCTTTTAGATTTGTTCTAGTATTTCTTATTGTCTTATAGAATCATTGAATTCTATTTGCTCCATTCTGTTTTTGAAGGAGTCTACTATTTGGATAAGGTTTTTATCCTTCTGTTTTTTGCTATATATTATCCTTTCCATTCTTCCTTCTCAAAATCTTATTTAGTTTTTAGTTATTTTTTATCTTGTTTCATTTCTTCTAGTCTCTATTGTAGTCCTTGTGGTCAAGCTATTTCTTCCCTCCTCTGAGTCTCTGCTTATAGTAGTTTAGGGGTATTCTCTTCTTTGGGATTTTCCTCATAGGCTTCTCTTATGCCAGTAGTGTTAAATGTAAATAGAAATGGGAGTCACTAAACCATACATAAGGATCCTTATGGGGCTCTTACTGACTCAGAAAACCACATATTATATCTTCAATATTCTATCGAATTTTTATTTATTTTGTTAGATATTTTCCAATTACACTTTAATCTGGTTCAGCACTTGACAGTATTGGTTGAGGCTTCCAGTTTGACATCCCAGTCTTTACAACATTGTTTTTCTATACTGTGTTTGGTATCTTGTATTTACTCATATTTTATGCCTATTTTCCCCCTGATCTGGCTCCTCATTGTTCAAATGTCATCTCTATGTAAATGACTTCCAGTTTATACATTTACCCCTCATTTCACTTCTGTTCTATGATTGATATATACTGACTGGAAGTCTTCAAATTCAATGTCTTTCCCTTCCCATTCCATTTCCTCTCTGCCATTCCCCTTATTCTCTCCTCACAAGGCTTCCAGCTTGGCTTTGCCCTTTTTGCCTTTGCCTGGACTACAGTAACAGCTTCTAATTCTCTTCTAGTCTCTTCCTTCCCTAAACCATTCTCCACTCAGAGCCAAAAAAAAAAAAAAAAACAACTTTTTAAAATCTCTCCCCACTCCATCTCTCTACCCCACCCCCAATGTCCCACACCTCTTTCTCTCAAGATAGATAGAAAGATAGAATCTGACCATCACTCCCCTGTTCAGAAATCTTCGATAACTTTCTAAAGTCTCTCTCTAGAATAAAATGTAAATACCTCAGCCTGGCTTTTATGCCCCTTTGCAATGATATTTCTGCCATCATTTCACCTCTGTGAAAGGGAATTTTTTATTCCCTTTGTCTATTTTAAGTTAATCAGGGGGCAGCTGGGTAGCTCAGAGAGTCAGGCCTAGAGATGGGAGGTCCTAGGTTCAAATCTGGTCTCAGACACTTCCCAGCTGTGTGACCCTGGGCAAGTCACTTGACCCCCATCACCCACCCTTACCACTTTTCCACCTAGGAGCCAATACACAGAAGTTAAGGGTTTTAAAAAATATATATTTTAAGTAAATCAATCAGGAACTTGAAGTACCCCTACATAACACTTAGAGAGTTCACACTTACTTGGTCATTAACACTTAGTCCTAAAAGAGAAGTGGGCCCCACCCCACCCCTGAGCAGGGCAAGACAAATCCAGAGACTTTTGACTGGTTCCTGAGATGCAATAGACCAACCCACAGTGAAAGGAAGGAGAAACCAGAGAGACAGGAAGCGAGGTGGAGAAAACTGCTTATAAAAGCCACCCAAGGACATTCTGCTTCCCTTCTGCTGCCTTGGTGGCTCTTGCTGAGGGAGGACTCCTGCATTGGTGTCTCTGCTTTGGGTTTCTGCTGCCTTGGTGGCTCTTGCTGAAAGAGGGATTCTTCTGCATTGAAGGACTTCTGTATTGGAGATTCTGCACTGGTGGCTCAAGGAGTTTGGCTTCGGTAACTCACTTGGGTTGAGGAGACACTGGCCTTTTAGCTCTTCTCCTGTCTAAGGTGGAATGCTCTATCAGAGTTGACCAAATGGTCCCTTCTGTTATATTTCAGTTGCAAAATAGGGCATGACGCTTACTAAGGTTTTCACTATGGTCACATTAGCATTAGCACTCTACCTGATATAGTTTCTTTGGTAAGTCAAATAAATCCCTAATTAAGTATTCCGCACAGCTATATGAAATGTTTTAAAAGAACTTGGCAGTGCTGAAGATTCTGGAACATGAGGATTTGCCAGCCCAAGAGATATTTTTTTTCTGGATACCTATGTAATTAGCAACTACCCAGTCAATTCTATCCAAAGATGTTTATCTAATAAATATTTATTTGGTCCTTCATTTCTCTATTCAAATACCAATTCTAAGCTTTGAAGAAGTAAAGAGTTAAGCTCCTCTGTAAACTGCGGTTAATTTGAAGTGGAGTGAATAACACTTCTTGAGTAGGGGAGCATCTTGGTCATATCTATGCCTTAGATTTGCCAACTATATGGATGATGGATTGGAGATGGGGAAAGGTTGCATGTTGGGAGACCAAAATGGAGGCTATTCCAGGTAGTACTAGCAAGAGGTGATGACAACTTGAACCATGCTGGTTGTGGTATGAATGGAGAGAAGGGAAAAGTGAAAAAATGGAGGTAAAATTGACAAGACTTTGCAACTGATTGGATGGGCGTGTGTGTGGTTAGTGTAAACCAGTGGTTCCCAAACTTTTTTGGCCTACTGCCCCCTTTCCAGAAAAAATATTACTTAGTGCCCCTGGAAATTAATTTTTTAAAATTTTAATAGCAATTAATAGGAAAGATATATGTATTAATGTTTATACCTTTTTCATAAAATATAGTAAAGAAAGGTGTAAATTAGAAACATTGAACTTTGAAATTATGAAACTATTTATTGAACTCAGAAATGCACCTGTGGCCATCACCACTTCCCCGGATGGCTGCAGCATCCACCAGGGGGGCAGTGGCGCCCACTTGGGGAATCACTGGTGTAAATGAAGAGGTGAGGCTGCCTGCTAGGTTGCCAACCTGGGAAACTGGAAGAATAGTGGTTTTCATGGAACAAGGGTATGGAAATCCAGAGAGGAAAGATCATCCAGAAAGAGTGGGTCAAATATTGTCTGCAGTGTCAGCTACTTCAGAGGTCCAGAAGGATGAGGAATGAGAAAAGATCATTGGATCTAGTAATGATCTTGGTGACAAGAACCTTAGAGAGAACAGTTCTAATTGAATGGTGGGACAGAAGCCGGATTTCAAGAGACTGCCGGAGTGGGAAGGGAAGAAACTGGAGATAATTTGTGTAGGAAAAAAATTGGGGGGAGTTTGAATGTGAGAAGGAAGAGAAATAGAGAATGATATAAAGAGAGAGGATAGTATGGTCAAGTGAAAGGTGTTTTGTTTGTTTTTGTTTTTGGTAAACAGGATTAAGTGACTTGCCCAGGGTCACATAACTAGTGTCTGAGGTCAGATTTAAACTCCGATAGTTCTGACTCCAGACCCAGCACTCTATGCAATGCACATCTGGTTGCCCCTGTTTTTTGTTGTTATTTTTAAAGAATGAGAGCTATCCTAAAGAACATTATATACAGCAACAGAAATATCATTTAAAAATAACTATGAATGTCCACCTCCAAAGAAAAATTTGATAAATAGAAAAATGTGTGACAATTTTTTATATACATATGTGTGTGTGTATGAATTATAGTCAAATGAAGCCTTTTCTAGTGCAGGGAGGGGAGGGATGGAGATGCATAGGAACTTTATTGAACAAATAAATACATTAAAATATTTTTAACTCAAATTAAAAAATAATAAGAGATATCTGGGTAGGTTTATAGAAAAATCAAGAAGAGGCCAGTAGTTAAGGGCTTTGTCTATTTTTGCTCTAGATCAATAATTTCATTGGTGTAGGGAATTCTGGATGAGGAAACTTTCCTACAAATGTAGATTGGCAACTTCTACCTTTTATCAAATTAGGGTTCGGGTTCTTAACCTTTTTGGTGTCATGAACCCCTTTGCACTGGTAAAGCTTATGGATTCCTCAGAATAGTTTTTTGAAATATATAAAATAAGATACACAGGATTGTAGGAGAAAGACCTTCCTCTGAATATATCCCTTCCATCTTCTGCTGTCCATGATCCCTAAGAGAAGGTGGCAAGGGGCTGGCCAATCTGTTCCAGAGGAGTGAGGATTTCCTTTTATCAGAAGCTTTCCATTTCCTGCTGTGTGTATCACCTGAGAGAAGACTGCTAGGGGCTGGGACACTCCTAACTCCAATCACCCTTATCTCCCACCCTAGGATGCAAAGAACCTCTAGTGCAAAAAGGAAAGACTTTCTCTCAGATCTCAGGTCTTCTGACTCTTGTGGAGCCTGTTTCCTGAGGGGAGAAGAGGAAAGTAGGTGGGCAAAGTACACAGTACAGTAGGTCTCCTGCCTAATGCCTAGCCTTGGGAGGGAAGAGAAGTGAAATGGACCTTCTGTGTGACCATGTACCTTTTTGTACTGGCTTTTCTTCTGCCTGATCACCAGCCTCCTCTGGGAAGAAGAATGGTATCTTCTGCTCAATGATGACAGTATTCACACCTGATCATACTATACACATTCCAGTGATTCTAAATCAGTCATTATCCTCAACCCCATTTCCCATCCCCTACCCCCAAATTCCTTACTTCCTTCCCTTTCAACTCTCTCTTCCCAAAGACTCAAACTAAGCATTACCAACACCTCCCACTGTGCTCTCTGGATTGCCTGTTACATAGGTAGCAAACTCCTCTTCATCCTAGATCTTTCCTTTCCTGATTCCTTTCAGCTTTTAGAAATCATGGAGATTTGGCTCCCCTCACTGACACAGCTTCCCTGCCTACCATTTCCAGTACTGGTTATACCTTCACTCATTTTTCTTAGCTCACTAGTAGAGACAAAGCAGTTGGGGAACGTTTTCCTACCTATTGTCATTTCCAGGTCCTGCCTCTATCTCCGGCACTCAGTAGCTTTTCCTCCTCTGAGGTTATGCATTACATAACTACAATCCAATCAAAATCTTGATAGTTACTGTCTATAAAGCTCCAGGTCATTCTTCTTCCTTCCTCAACAAATTAAATACTTGGATCACACGTTTTCTCTCCTTCCCAGCTCCTCCAGTCATACTAGGGAACTTCAACATGCATATTGACTCTTCCTCAAACACATTAACCACTCAGTTCCTCAATCTACTCAATTCTCATGACCCCACCAATACTTAATTCTCATTCATCCCCCTCTCAGCAACACACAAAGATAATCATACCCTTGGTCTTGCTGTCACCCACAAAAGTACCACCTCCCACGTTCAAGATTTCTGAAATCCCTTTATCCCAGTATAATCTATTGGTTTTTCACCTCTTCTTCTGCCTTCCCTTACAAATACTCTTTGTCCACACTGTCACCCCCAACTTCTCAGGCCCTCATTTTTCTCCTTGGCCATCACCCCTGCACTAGCCCCTCTCTGGAATTGTCCCCATCTTGACCACTTTAGTAATCTAAATCAACTCTACAAGGTCCTCTTCTCTTGAGTTCCTGGCCCCCTTATCATATCATCAATTGCACCTTGTGAAGAAGCCTGAGCCTTGGATCATTCTCACCATCCATTGTCTTCACTCCTGCACAGATAGAGAAAACCATTCAAATTGGGTCCATTACAGATTTATACTACAAAACCTTGTCTCAGCCCTTACTGCTCTTAGAAGATATTTCTACGCTTCCCTTATCTATTCACTACCCCACTCTCTTTAGAGACTCTTTCAAACTTTTTCATCCCTCCTCAAACCTCCTTTGGCTCCCCTTTCCCCCACCCTCAGCGGAGAAGTTGGTCTCATATTTACAGAAAAAAATTGTGCCATTTACTTTGAGCTTTCTTTTTTTTCCTCTTCCCCATCTTTTACCATTCAGATACCTTCTGCCACTAGCTCTTCCTTAAGAAATGGTCTTAATTCTTACCATGGCAAATTCTTCTGCCTGCACATGGGATCTCATTCCATCCCATCTCCTCCAACAGATTGTCCACTCTGTCACCCCCACCCCCACTCTATCACTTCTTTTCAGTCACTCCTGACCTACAGGCTCCTTCCCTACTGCCTACAAATATACCCCTGTCCTCCACCTACACCCCCATTCCCCCAAACCTTCACTTGATGTCTTTTCTGCCTTTTATGGCTAAACTCTTTGAGAAGGCACCTACAATAGATGCTTCTACTTTCTCTTCTCTAACTTAATCCCTTAATGATCTAGACTTCAGTCTTTTTCATTTTATCATTTATTAGCTATAGCCAATTCTCTAGCATGATGAAATATTTTTAGATCCTGACTGTCCCCTTAAACTTGAGCTATAACTCCCATTTTTTGATTTTTAAAAATACTTTATTTTTTCCAATTATGTGTACATTTTTTCAACATTCTTTTTATAAATTTTGAGTTCCAAATTCTTTCTCTCCCTCCCTCTCTCCCTTTATTCCCCCCCTCATTGAGAAGGCAAGCAATTTGATACAGGTTATACATGGATCACTCCGAAATTTGATAAATGTCATCTTTCCATTCATTCAAGTTATTGATTTAAAAATGTTAAACGTTATAGGTACAAGGACAGTCTCCTAGGTAACTACATTAGACTCCTTCCAAGTTGATGTTAAAACCATTAATTACTACTCTTTGGCCCATTAAACTTCAGTCCTGAATACATTTAATTATACTATCCTCTACTGAGAATTGACTGAGGGGACAGCTAGGTGGTTCAATGGCTAGAAAGCTAGGCCCAGAGACAGGAGATCCTAGGTTCAAATCTGACCTCAGACACTTCCTAGCTGTGTGACCCTGGGCAAGTCACTTAACCCCCATTGCCTAGCCCTTAACACTCTTCTGCCCTCCAAGATGGAAGGTAAGGGCTTAAAAATAAATAAACAAACAAACAAGTAAGTAAATAAATAAACAAACAAGCAAACAAACAAACAAGCAAATAAATAAATAGAAAAAATAATCTACTGAGAACATCCTGTCACTTTACTAATTTAAAAAAAACACTTCTGTTTTAGAACTGATTCTGAGTATCAATTCCAAGGCATCTGAGTGGTAAGGGCTAGGCAACTGGGATTAAGTGACTTGCCCAAGACCACCCAGCTAAGCAGTATCTATCTGAGGTCACATTTGAGCCTAGGATCTCCTATCTCTAGGACTGGCTCTCAATTCATTGAGTCATTTAACTGCCCACAGAACTGTTACTTTTTAGATTGTTCAACTAGGAATAACCGACCCTCTAGAGATTTAGAAAATTTTAAGCAACCTTTAAAAAAAAAACAATTGAGCAAAATATGTGAATTGTCCCTGCAGAAAGAGCTTTCTCCAGTGGAAATACCCAGACTCAGAGATATTCTTAGCTAAAAAATGGAAAGTAAATAGCTCATTGTTTGCTTAGAATCAAAGCCAGTAAAGGTTTGAAAGCCTAGAAGGCTGGGATTGTGATTTGGTAGAAGACTATGTGCTTTAAATGCCTGAAGGTGGACTTGAAAACTACAAAGAGTAGGACCATTTCTTTGCCTCGGGTATTCTACTCTTGTATAATGAAGATGATGAAAGACTTGGCATAAGGGACCTAGAAGGGCAGATGAAAAGAATTGCAATTGTTTAACCTGGAGAAAGAAGGCTGAAAGATTTTCTAATGATAGCATATGGTGTGTTATTATACAGAGTATGCTACCAATTATTCTCTCTCTACTCTCCCTCATTTTGGCTTCTGGGGTGAGGCCAAAATGAGTGGAACTAGATTTCATTGTAACAGTGAGAAGTCAGGTGATGGATAAGAAAAAATTATTTACATGGAGCATGATTAAAAAAGAGAAAGAGAGAGGAGAGGAGAGAGGGAGGGAGAGAGGGAGAAGGAGAGACCTGGAAAATCGGTGTAAAATTTTTTGGCCTTCCCTTTGTACCAGAAAAGAAGTCTGAATTTTTTATTTTCTTTTATGATGTGTTAATAGTACCTTATTGTAAATTTTGGGATAAATATCTGGTCATAGGCTATTTTGTGCATTTCTGAGTTTCTAAACTTTTTCCGTGCCATCTGCTGGCTTTCATATGTCATCTGTGGCTTCCACAAAATTCTCTTGCAAATTCCCATATAATTTCTTATGCCAACCCATGATATGTTGAAACCACAATGGAAAAAGTCATGATGTGGAAGGGATACCTGTAATTAGGATGAGTGGCTGGAGAACTAGCACATACTCTTTTGCTTTGATTTATTAGTTATACAATGAGTTGTGGTTCAGTTGTTTTGGTCATGTCTGACGCTTTGTGACCCCTTTTGAGGTTTCCTTGCCAAAGATACTGGAGTGATTTGCCATTTTCTTCTCCAGCTCATTTTACAAATGAGGAAACTGAGGCAAACAGGGTTAAGTGACTTGCTCAGGGTCACACAGATAATTAGTATACATAGGCAAATATATATACCAGATAATACAGAGTGAATGAGCTCTCCCTTTGGAAGAATGAGATGACTCAGTCCAAGCAAGAGAGAAAGAGTCCTAGCTCTTACCCAAGCAGAAATTTTCTGAAGTCTCTAGTATAGCAAACTAGAAATAGGGGCATAATTGAAGTTGTACATGTTGGTTTCTCAAGAGTCTTTCTCTTCCTATAGTGACTTGAAGAAAGGTTGGAGTGGCCATCTTCTCTCTTGAAAACAAAAGCAAGAAAAATCAGAATCTCTTTTCTTTCCAGCTCTCACCAGCTGTGGTCCACCACTTCATAAAGGTGAGTGTCACTGAGTGATCAATCTCTACCAATGAGGAGAGTCCCATACCCCCAGCCTTTTGAGCCAGATGAATTATTGAAACATTTACAGAAACATCTATTTGGACAGCACTGATATTTTATGTCCTCAAATTTAGGTTCAAAATTCACATACAATGACAATGGAAGAATTTTGCCAACACCTGATCCTGCTCTTTATTTTCCATTTGCACCCATATACTTTCACTTCATTGTCAGTCTGGTGAAATCCACGGACTCCTCAAAATTCAAATGCATAAAATAAAATAGCAAAATCATGAATCTCATGTTAAGAATCACATTGACTGCTGAGCAACCTTCTTAGTAGATTCTTGCTATTATTTTTTTCTTAAACCCTTACCTTCTCCCTTAGAATGAATACTGTGTATTGGTTCCAAGACAGAAGAGCAATAAGAGCTAGGCAGTGAGGGTTAACATAGCTAGGAAGTGTCTTGAGGCTAGATTTAAACCTAGGATCTCCCATCTCTAAGCCTGGCTCTCAATCCACCAAGCAACTCAGCTGCCCCTTCTGCTATTATTCATTCTTTTATGTCAAGCTTGTCATGATTCTTTTAGTTTCTCCTTCCTAAAAGTTTTGAAACCAAGTTCAAAAGTGCCACAAAATCTGTGAATTCTGGGAAAGAGTCAGTTTAAACAGTCTTAAGAGTATCTGGGAGCTGAAGTTTCAGAAATGACTAGAGGCCTTTAGCAATGGCAGAAATCAGAGCAGATCAATCAGAGAAAAGATGTCATTCACCTATAAAACAAGGACACTCAATAGAAAATATTGTGAAGTTCACAGAGAATGAATTAAAAGTAAATTTTACATGGAAAATTGGATTGAGGAGGGAGAGAGAAAGGGAGGAGTGGGAAGTGAGGAAGGGGGGAAGAGGGAAAGGAAGAGAGAGGGAGGGAGGGAGAGAGAGAGAAAAAGAGGGAGAGAGGGGGAGAGAGAGAGAGAGAGAGAGAGAGAGAGAGAGAGAGAGAGAGAGAGAGAGAGAGAGAGAGAGAGAGAAAACACTAAAAATAGGAAAAAGGAGCTAGGTTTCATATTTCCTGACACACAGGCTAGTCTTTATGTAGGAGATTAGAGCTAATTATTAATAAAGTTTTAGATCCTTTGTGAAGTCTTTTTTTTTTTTTAACTTTGTGAAATTTCTTGAGAAAGACAAACCAGAGGTGAAGAGTTTAAGCCAATGCTCCTAAACATACAGGTTTGAGTTATCACATATTTATTGAAGGTGAATTTCTTTGTTTAATCTATTATAATTATTTTTCATGTGAAAAAAAGCCAACAAGCTGGAACCAGTTGTTTCCTGTGAAATTCTGTTCCATAGTAAAGGAGCAAAGCTTTCAGCCGCTCCCATACCTTGTCTGGAAGGTAAACATAGATGACTAATTATATTAGAACTCTGAAACCTATGTTTTTCTAAAGGAAAAAAAAAGCTTATTATAGGGAGTATCAAGTTTCCATCTTAATCTTAGTAGTACAACTCTATGGGATAGGGTATCATCATAGCAGCCTTTATTAAGCACCCATTTATACATAATAATCTGTTGCCATCTTATCTATTTTCCCTTCTTTCTACTCACGTTGCCTTCATACCCCTTCCCTGAACTCTTGCAATAGCTTTCTAATTTGTTTCCCTGCTTCAAGTTTCTCCCCTCCCCATTCCATCCTCCACATGACTGCCAAAATGATATTACTTAGGCCAGTGGTTCCCAAACTTTTTTGGCCTATGACCCCCTTTCCAGAAAAAATATTACTTAGCCCCCTGGAAATTATTATTTTTATTTTAATAGCAATTAATAGGAAAGATAAATGCACCTGTGGCCATCACTGCCCCGTTGGATCAATGCAGCACCTACCAGGTGGCGGTAGTGCCCACTTTGGGAATCACTAGCTTAGGCCTAGGCCTGACTGTCTCATTCTCCTCTTCAAAAAACCAAACCAAGCAAAAAACAACTCCAGTAGAGCCCTTTATTACCTCCAAGTAAAAATAAAACTCCTCTGCTTGACAGTTAAAGCTCATCACAATCTGGCTCCAACCTAGCCAATCGCTGTTTCTCCTCCTCCTCCTCCTCTTCTTGTTCTTGTTCTTCCTCTTCCTCCTCCTCGTCCTCCTCGTCCTCCTCGTCCTCCTCCTCCTCTTCCTCTATCTCCTCTTCTTTCCTTCTGTACTCTACAGTACAACCAAACTGGCCTTCTTGCTGAACCTGAACAGTCCATATCCCATCTCTATACTTTTTGTATGGGATATCTGTCCCTTGAACCTGGAACGCACTAATTTATCACCTCTGTCTTATAGAATTCCAAGTTTTCTTCAGTGGAGAAGGAAATGGCAAACCGCTTCAGGATCTTTGCCAAGAAAATTCCATGGACATTTTCCATGAGGTCACGTAGAGTCAGATAGGACTGAGCAACAACAGAAGTTTCCCTTGAAGGTGAGCTCAAATACCACTTCTCCATGAGGCCTCATCTGATTCTTCCCTCTGTACTTCCCTCCAACCCTCAGCCTCTACTACAAAATTACCTTGGATTTATTTTGCAAATTCATCTGCTCTAAGTCTATGAGTTGCGGAGAAGGTGCCAAAGGAGGCTAAAAGAGAAAATTCCTTATTTTGATGAAATCACAATTCTTTTTAAAAAAGAACCACCCACCCCCACCCACCCCCCACCCCCCCACACACACATACATTGAAAAGAAAAAGACTGGCCAAAGAGCTTTTGAGGAAACCTGACTTCATTGTGGTGGGCACAAGTCACACACATCAGAGGTTGGCAGACACCCCAGCATGGCTTGAGACCCTGAGGTTTACAGGTGAGGGATTTTTATACCATAAGTGACACAACCTGGAAGGGTAGCAAAGACCCTTCTAGTTTATAAACCCATTGATAAATCTTTTATAAAACATAGTTATATAGTCTGTTGGGTCTTTGCTCTGCCCCATTCCTTCTTCAAAGCTACAAAAGTATCACTGGAAATCACAAGATAAGTTTGCTCAACTTTTTTTATGTCACAACCCAGTTATGATACTGTATAAGACGATGAGAGTGAACAGTAACAAAGAAGATCTCTAATGCTAAATATAACACTTCATAATTACTACTTGATTATTCTTATGATTATTGTGCCTTATATACAGTTATTCAGTCAACTAATAACTGAGTCTATCTCTTGCTATGAATCACTCAGTTACAACTTGTCAAACCATTATAAAGGAAGCCTTAAGGCTAATTACATGTGATTAAAAATTTCTTAATTAAATTTCTTATTAAAATAAACATATATGGCATATATACATTGTTCTGGTATTTTTCAGCCATGTCTGACTCTTTGTGACGCCATTTGGGGTTTTCTTGGCAAATTAATAAAGTGGTTTGCCATTTCCTCCTCCAGTTCATTTTATATATGAGGAAACTGAGCCAAACAGAATTAAGTGACTTGCCTAGAGTCACATAGCTGGGAAATGTCCATGGCTGGATTTGAACTTAGATTTCATGCTCTATCTAATATATATATATATATATATATATATATATATATGTGTGTGTGTGTGTGTGTGTGTGTGTGTGTGTGTGTGTGTGTGTGTAATTATATATATATATGTGCATATATATATATATATCCTCTTCAGAAGAAAATGTAATTGACATATTCGCAGTTTTATATAGGTACATGTTATCTCTCTTCTACCTCTCTTATTTGATCTTTAAAATACTTTTTGAGTTCCTCCAGGAATTCTTTCTGTGTACAGGTTATTTCTCCAAAAGAATGTATTTTTTCTTTGCATTGCCCGTGCCTTCTCCACAAAGTTTCACCTCTACGCCTCAACGTGATGCGTAGGTGGCCTTGGGTTGTTGAAGGCCATATGCCAGCAGAATGTCAGCTCTGACAGCCTTTATCAAAAGGTTATAACGGCTTTAAGAGTTGTCTGGCAGTAGGCCAAGTATGCTTTCTGAGGAACAGCTCAGTTAAGTCCAAAGAGGCCCATCAGCAGTAGTCTGGTCACTTGGAGATGAATTCTTTGGCCATGGACATCCATGAAACATTAAAAAATAAAATGGCCCACAGTCATGTGGGGCCCTCTTTTGCTTGTATGGTGACAGCAACAAAGGGGCAGAAAAAGTGAGCAGAGGATATGAAGAACCACAGTTTTTAAATTATCTATAAATTGTAATTCAATGATTGGTACTCTGAATGGTAAGAGCCATGCCCAGAGACAAAGAGTTGAATTGTATCAATCTTGACATTTTTGGAATAAACAAAACCAGAAGAAAGAAAGATTTGTGGCTAGTAGAAGAATGGATAACAGGTATTTCTTGGGGAAGCCAAAAAAGGGATTTGGTAGAATTGTTAGAAAGCAACAAGAAACATGGTTTCATGTGCTATTTGGTCATCTGGCAGCTCTCATTGTTAGGAGAAAGAGAAGAAGGAAAGCCTTTAATACATTGGGTAAAGTCCCTGTGGAAAACTTATAGAAAGATGTGAACAAGAATAAATGTAATGTATGCTTGTGCATGTTGTGATCAGCATCATTGGAAGGAATTTCCATATTGATGAGATCACCAATCCATTTGAGCATTTCAAAAAACCTTTAGTGTCTTGGCATAGAGAAAGTTTTTAGTGAACACTTGTTGGTTTATTGGCTGATATGGTTTCTCTAGAAACAGAGAGATAGACCTTGCCATCTAAAATTTTGAAATTTAAGAGGAAAAAGTAGCATTTATACAGCACTTCAAAGTTTTAAAATGCTTTACAAGTATTCTCATTTTATCTTTGTGAGAACCCTGGGAGGTAGATGCTATTATTATTTTACTTGTTTTACAGAAGAGGAAACTGAGGCAAAGGTTAATTGACTTGCCTGGCGTCACATAGTTAGTATATGTCTGATGCTAGATTTGAAATCTGAATCTTCCTAATGGTAGGTCCAGCACTCTATACATTGTGTCCCCAGCTGCCTAATGGACAGCTTTATAGTATGAAAGATTATGTCATGCATAGACATGTGAGATTTTAAAATGTGAGTGTGTGTATAAATAGATATGCACATATATCCACATACATCGAATAGTACAAAAACATAATCAAATTATTTCTCTTATGTGCATAAAAGTTTCTAAGTTCAAGTTTAAATAATTAAGTTAATCAAACTTTTGGTATCCATGAAACTGGAATTTTTTCACGAGAGTGAGGTTTTATAACTTAGCCTTTTGGCCTGGTAATTTGTTATTAAATTTTCCTGAATATTTCCAAAAGGGAAGCATAAACAAATTAAGAATGAGATCGGGTTATCGTCATAGACCAGCACTCCTTGGGGAAGTCATTTTAGCTGTCTAAGGATCAAACATCCTTTTTCCCTTTCCCCCTCCCACTCACCTACTTCAGAGCAGGTCGGTGATGGCAAACCTATGAAATGTGTGTCAGCACTGACACGTGTAGCCATTTTCGATGACACGTGGTCACATGTGGCCACATATAGAGAAGTTTGGGGCCACATGCCAAGGATGAAACATTTGCTATAGTGTAGTGTAGACACTCTGTGCACTATAGATGACAATTCTACCTATATTAATTTACCTATTTTGGTTTATTAAATATAGTTATATATTACAATTATACATTTTTGTTATTTAAACTATAAATATCACGAAATTCTGATTTTTTTTTCTCGAAGTGACACACTACCTGAGTTATGATTATTTTTTTGGTGAATTTTGACACACCATGCTCAAAAGGTTGCCCATCGCTGGAGTAGGTGGTGCTGCCCCTAGATTCTGAAACACAATGCCTTTGTCTATCAAGGCTCCCAACCCTTAGAGATTCTATGTTTTCAAGTAAAAAGAAGGCAAATTCTTGATTGTAAGCTATTTCTTCAAGACAGTTTCCAAAGTGATGAAGGAAAATTGTAAGAAGTTTATTCTTGTTTACTGCAAGATACTTGGTTCCAATTTGTGATTTCATTGCTAACCAGGAACTTCTAGTGAGGAAACTCTCTACTATTTCAGATGGATAGTCTCTGCAATTGACAGTTTTATGAAGTTGCCTGGGAGCCCTGACTGCCAGGCTCACATAGCCAGTGTGTGACCCAGGCTAGTTGCAGGAAAAATAGGAGGGTAGCCATCTGTGATAAAACCTACATTCTTTTAGAATCAAATTTTTAAAAAATATAACAAAGCCTGGCATTCTTCTTTTGGTTTTACCTGTTCTGAACTTTTCCCTGAAAGGGCATATGTAGTTAATCCCACTTGCTGATAAATGATCAAAACTTCCTTATTAGGAAGTCTGGCATATGTCACAGGGATTCCTGTGAGCTTGGTTGCAGAAGACTGAGTTTCACTGATCATCTACACAGGCAAAAGTGAAAATGGGAATAAAACCACTTTTCAGATTATTTCAGGGTTTCAAAGGAAACCGTGATGAGATTAAGGATTTGGTAAGTGTACATAGAAGGGGAACATTTCTTAACCTTGATTATCCAGACTGTCTGCTCCTACCAGATTCCCTTCACTTTGTCTATTTAATCAATCAATAAAAGTTTAAATACCTACTATGTGCCATGCACTGTGCTAAATACAAAGGATACAAAAAGAGACAAAAACCAGTGCCTGCCCTCACGGAGTATGCAATCTAACAAACTTTAGAGAAAATGTAATCTTCTAACTAAAGTCCTTATTTTTCTCATGCTAACAACTTGGTAGAATGCCTTCGCACCATAGTCAGAAAGTAATCTAATAAACACAATTTTGTCATTTTTTTTTGTTGACATGTAAGGATCAAGTTATTTATTCAGAGAAGAACTCTTTTTCTTCTTTTTTTTTAACCTTTACCTTTTGTCTTAGAATCAATACTGTGTGTTGGTTCTAAGGCAGAAGAGCAGTAAGAACTAGGCAATGGGGGTTTAAGTGTCTTGCCCAGGGTCACGCAGCTAGGAAGTATCTGAGGCCAGCTTTGAACCCAGGACCAACCGGCTCTGAGCCTGACTCTTAATCCATTGAGCCATCCAGCTGCCACTGAGAAGAACTCTTTCTAAGGAACACAATACAGGGACAGATTCAATATAAACTGTCATCATGGAAGAAGATGACATAGCACTACATTAAACATGGTATCCTGCTTTAGGCAAAAGTTTATTTTGGATACTTTAGCAAATGATGCTTTCATCCCTAAGGGTGTAGCACTTAGAGGAATTCCTTTCTAAATGGTTGGCAATTTCTATTTTGTGGGCTTAATTCCCTTGGGTCACACATACATGGGATCCTTGAAAGATTTTTTTTTAGGACTGGCACACAAATTCCATGCCAGGGTTTTAGCATTGTAACTTTGATCCCTTTCCTTCCTGCTTCTTTTGGGAGATTGCACCATTAATCTTAAGAAACATTTATTAATCATTTGTAATAATAATGAAAGCTGACTTTTATATAGTCCTTTCAAGCTGGCTAACCTTGTTTTACAAACATTATGCAATAGAACTCTCACAACAATCCTATGAAGTAAATACTATTATTCTGCTTATTTTGTAGGTGAAGCTGAAGCTTCTCTTCCCTTTCCCTCTCCTTTTTCTACCTTTATCCTTTTCTTTCCCCTCCTCCTCTCTATATTCATCTTTCCCACCAAATCCTTTCATTGTCTTGATTCCATTGGGGGGGTCTTCAAACATGCAGCCCCAATCTATGAAGCTATTTGGGGGTTTAGAGGAGTTTTCATAAAAAAAAATTAGATGGGCAGCTGGGTAGCTCAGTGGAGTGAGAGTCAGGCCTAGAGACAGGAGGTCCTAGGTTCAAACCCGGCCTCAGCCACTTCCCAGCTGTGTGACCCTGGGCAAGTCACTTGACCCCCATTGCCCACCCTTACCAATCTTCCACCTATGAGACAATACACCGAAGTACAAGGGTTTAAAAAAAAATTAGATGACAGTGATGTTTAGAACAATAGACTAATAGACTATTTATGGCAAGTCTTACCTTCACAAGGGGACAATCAAGGACTGATTCATAAAACACCTAGGGTGGAAAACACAGGAAGGCAGGGATAACAAGAGAAAGAGAAAACCAAGGTCACTGGGCCTTAGGTATGATGGTCTTCAGGTTAGAAGAAAGTAGTGGTGGCACTGTCCAAATGGTGGTCCTCTTCTAGGCTGGCTCGTTGATACAGATAAAAGGTGATGAGTTTTTTATTTTATTTTTAAAATTTTTATTTTGAATATTTTCCCATAGTTACATGTTTCTTGTTCTTTCCTTCTCCCCCAAGGCCTACTAACCCCCAAAAGGTGATGCGTTTTTAATGGAAAGAGCAAGGTCTTGTCGTATCTGATTGGTTTCTCAACTTTCGTATTAAAGGCAAGGAGATGGCAAGAATCGCTCAATTGTTTCAGGAGTCAACTCCCAACAATAAAAAGTTGACCCCACAACAATGAGGATATGAAATTTTCCAGAAAAGAGTTGGGCATAGATAGCATGCTGGAGGAGCAGGGGTGTCAAGAGCAGAGGCAGTTTGCTTTAAGAGAGGCTAGGCACTCCATACCCCCCCAAACCAGAGAGGTTTGTGGACAATTAAACACCCACAAAATGAGTTCTCTTTTGCTTTCCCCTCAAGCCATTCTTTTATACCTCTCTCTTTCACTGCTAAATTCCTAGAAAGAATAATATAGACTTCCTGCCTCTACTATTTTTCCACGCATTCACTTATCAGCTACTTTCCATCTGGCTGCAGACACTACCACCCTACTAGTTTGAATGAAACTATTAATTCAAAGTGGCTTTTTAAAAAAATTGTTTTATTAAATTTTCCTCTTTTACTACTAATGAACTTGACAAGCATTAAACAAACTTTTCCACATTCAAAGAACAGAAAAAAGAGGACCACATAAGAAATTGTGAATCTTCATTACATACATATTTTTCCTCCTACTTGGTCTTATTTTTCTTTTTAGAAACAAAAGAAAGAACAGTAAGATACGTACAACTTAGTGGTTCTATTCAAGATCTCCTTTGGTGTGAATGTTGTGGAAGACATTTTCAACATATATATTTAACATCGTAGTTTTAACACTGCCTTGCTGGTTCCCATTCTGCATTTTCTTCTGTTCTTTTATTTGTGTTTTTAAATGATTCATCAATGTTCTTTTCTTTCTTTCTTTTTTGATATGATTATCATTAACCTTACTTATTTTCAAAACCTTATTTAATAAGAAACTAGTAAACTTTATTTTTTTCATTTTTATTTTTATTTTGAATATTTTCCCATAGTTACATGATTCATGCTCTTTCCCTCTCCCCCAAACCTCCTTAATCCCCCTTAGCCGACACACAATTCCACTGGGTTTTACATGTATCACTGATCAAGACCTAATTCCATGTTATTGATAGTTGGACTAGAGTTATGGTTTAGTGTCTACATCCCCAATAATGTCCCCATCAGCCCATGTGTTCAAGCAGTTGTTTTTCCTCTGTAAAGTAAACTTTAAAAAATCTCCCCATATGCTTTTAAATTTGACAGTTCTCAACAGGAACATTTCTAAAATATAAAGAAAGCGAGAGTCTTGCATGTAAAACCATGAATTCACCATGTACAGCTTGATTTTTTTTAACAGTAATTGTTCTTAAACTGTGGTATTTGAACCCAGAGGATTGTCTGAGATCTTTTTAGAGGTTCAATAAGGACAAAACTCTTTTTTCATGATAATATTAAGACATTTTAAATTTCTATTATACACATTCAATAGATATAGTCCACATTCAGGGGGAAAAAACCACAACCTTTTAGGCCTCAGTAATTTTTGTGAGAAAAAGGGTTCCTGAAACTAAAAAGTTTGAAAACTACTATTTTAAAGTATGCATTAGAACATAGAATGCATAACATAGAAGTAACACTACTACTCTTCCTATGTCGCCTTCTGAATTTCCTTCTTCTCTCTTGTGTATTTTTCATATATCTCATCGGTACTTTATGTTCCTTTTTTCTTTTTAAAGCACATTCACTTGGTCTCATTCTTTGTCCCAAAAGTCCATCACTTCCTACCAAAGAAATGTAAAGCATACTTTATCATCAGTGTTCTGGAGTTGTGATGGACAAAATGACCTCTTTATTGCTATATTTCAATGCCCTTCCTCAATTCTTAATCTCCTTGACTTTTCTGGGGCATTCAGCATTACTGACCAATCCCAATATCAAAGCAGATTCCTACACTCCTCTACTCTTGATAATCAGACTAGATTCAGTCATGGGGAGTTTCTCTATAATAACCTCAAAGTGGCTTGTGTCTTGCTCTTACCCAGGTAAATATGGGGACATTTAAATGTAGTTAATCTCTAGTTCTCCTCTTGGTGAATGTAGCTGAGTCAGATTACCTGCAAGCAATAAGTTCGTAATCAAAAATGAATATGGAACATATTTGTACCAACATATAAAAATGCAAATGAGATTAAATTCTAAGCCCCTGTTAGCAAAAAATTAATTTTCTTTTTTCTGCATTCCTAAAGCAATCACTTTTCTTTACCTCTAAACAAATTCAAAATATCAATGGGGAAAGCCCCAATAGAAGGAATGAGGTTGGGAATTTTGGGGAAAACAGCATCTATATCCCATCTCAGGACCAGAACCTTGATCCTCTTGCTTTGGTTTCTGAGAACCTGGTCTTTAGGTCTGAAGCATTTGTGTTGTTCTTAGCCCCAATCACTGCTTCTTCTGAGACCTCCTTATTTGAAAGCTGAGAAGATATCGTATCCACATTTTTCTAAACTTTAAAAAATTGTTTTCAATTATATGTAGGAACCATTTTTGACAATTGTTTTGACATTTTGCATTTTAGATTCTCTTCCTTCCTCCCTCCTTCCCTTCCTGAAGGGAGCAAATGGGCTGAAATAGGGTTATACTGGTGCTTTTCATGCAATACATATTTCCATATTCCTTATGCCATGACAGAAGATACATATCACACATACAATAAAAAAGCTCATGAGGGAAATAAAGTAAAAGATGGTGTGTTTTGATCTGCAGTCAGATTCCAACAGTTTCCTCTTTGGCTGTGGATAGCATTTTTTATCATGAGTCTCTTGGTGTGTTATCTTGGAACCTTGTTTTGCTGATACTAGTTTAGTCTTTTATAGATGATCGTCATACAATATTTCTGTTACTGTGCAACAATGGTGCCAAAATATTCCATTACTCTTCAGCCATTCGCCAATTGTTAGACAGCCTCTCAGTTTTCCAATTCTTTGCTACTACATAAAAATCTGCTAAAAACATTTTTACAAGAGTAGGCCCTTTTCCCTAATCTCTGATCTTTTTGAGATACAGACCAGTAGAGGCATATCTACATATTGTAAAACTTACGTACATCTGTCAAGTAGGCATACTGAAGGATTTTTCACTATGCATGGCTTTTCCCCCTCTCTGACTCCTGGTAATGTCTTCTTGAGGAACAAGGTATTATAGGAAAATCAAGCAATCCACCAACAAGCATTTATTATGGTCCTACTATGTGCTGTCAACCTGAAAATAAAGAGTACTACCAAAGTAGCAACAAGGGTCTTTAATCAGGGTAGAGGAACATCACACAAAGAGAGATGCAGGAGTATTCACTTTGAAGTAAAAGGAGTGGGTTTGAATAAACTTCAATGAGAAAGAGTGATCAGAGGGAGCAGGACGGGGAGGAGTGACTAGCATTTGATGAGTTCAAAATTTCTACATGTGATTAAAACCTGATTCAAATCAAAATCTCTAGGAATCGTAAGTTTCTGTTCTTTTTAGTTTTTAAACCCTTATCTTCTGTCTTAGAAAATCATGCTAAGTATCAAATCTAGGGCAGAAGAGCAGTAAGAGATAGCTAAGCAATTGAGGTTAAGTGACATGCCTAGGGTCACACATCTAGGAAATGTCTGAAATCAGATTTGAACCCAGAACTTCCCATTTCCAAGCTTGGTTCTTTATCCACTGAGCCACTTAGCTGTACCTCTTCACTGCACAATTATCAGCTCCATGAAGATGATTCTCAGACCTACTTATCTAGCTCTAATCTCTCATCTGAATGCTTTACTAGTACTTCAAATTTAACCTGTATAAACTATAACTCATTATCTTGCCTCCTAAATCTGCCCCTCCTCCAAATTTTCCTATTTATGTTTTGAGACCACCATCTTCCTAACCATTTCTTTGATTCTTTCCTCCTCCTCACCCCTTCATCCAGCCAGTTGCTAAGTGCTATCAGTTCTGCCTCTATAATACTTTTCCCTTCCATTCTCTTTGTCTGCACTTAGATTGCCACCACCCCAGCTTGGCCTGTCATTACCTCTCTTCTGGTCTATTAAAACAGTTTCCCACCTAGCCTGCTTACCTCCAGTCTCTTCCCTTTCCAAGCCACCCTCCATATAGCTACCCAAAACCATCTCGTCCAAGTACAGGTGTGATCATGTTGTTTCTCTAGCTTGAAAACCCTCAGTAATAACCTATTTACCAATAGTATAAAAAAGAAAACTACTTAGCCTGGCATTTAAGACCCTTCATAATCTGGCTCTAACCTGCATTTATTTTACGTCATAACCCTTTATATACTCCGTGTTCCAGACAAACTGGATTACTAGTTTGAATTCCCTGAGCTCGATCTGCTTTTTCTGCTCCAAATTGCATTTACACAGGCCATCCCCATTGCCTGGGATACTCTCCTTTCTGCTTATTAGAATCCTTCTTTTCCTTCCAGGCTCAACTCAGGTACTTCCTTAGCTGGGAAACCTTCTGGGAAGATTAAGATCGATTCTGTATCACTTTTTTTTATCCTATTTACAAGTAATCAACTTTGTCCTGTAATTGCTTAAGTTATCCTTTGTCTCTAAATTTGGTTCAGAGATTCAGCTGGTCTGTAATGAGTTAAGTTTAGCAATCTAGCTCTCCTGCCTCAAGGAATTTAACTGACCTTGGAGAATGCATATGAACACAAGGGAGTTTGGCCTTAACATCTTTTTACCACCAAGCTATCCTTCAAGGATATTTAGTTTGCTGTCCAAAAGTCTGGGCCACTATCTCATGCCTGGAGCATTTCTTAGTCTCATGAGAGGGGAAGAGGGGTCATTGCTAGCCTCCATTACCAAACTTCTAATCTAACCAATCATGTTGTTTTCTGCATGTTAGCCCTGCAACCAGTCCTGTCCTTCATCCCATGATGTCATCTCCCTCTTCTGTTCTTTGTTCTGTACTCCTCAAAACCTATATAAAAAAGAAATGTCCTTTTTGTTCAAGGTCTGTGGCAAAAATAGAGGCAAGCCATTGACCTATTGATTGATAGGCTGCATGCCCCTGCTAATAAACGTTTTCTTGCATGGAGAATTGCCTCAACTGACCTTACTGTTAAAATTCCATGGGGGCAGCTGAGTGGCTCAGTAGATTGAGAGTCAGGCCTAGAGATGGGAGGTCCTAGGTTCAAATATGGTCTCAGACACTTCCCAAATGTGTGACCCTGGGCAAGTCACTTAACCCCCATTGCCTAGCCCTTACCACTCTTCTGCCTTGGACAGAAGGTAAGGGTTTTTAAAAAAAAAATTCCTTTGCTGCACTTCTCTAATCTTTCCTCTATCTGATCTGCTTTGTATCACATTAAAGTGTTCCCTTCCTTTTCAGATCTTCTCTAGAACACTGTCTGTATCTCTCCCTTGTCCTCATCATGTTTTATACTGTGTTATGTGTGTGTGTGTGTGTGTGTGTGTGTGTGTAATTTTCATTTCCTACCTGACAAAACCTTGAGTATGGAACCCAGGTCAGTTTTCATCTTTGTAGTATCAGTTTCTAGTTCTGTTCCTGGCACTTGGTAAGAATTTAACTCACAGTTATTTAATTGAATTGAAACAGCTGTCATTTAATGAGTTTGAAGAATTTTACAATAATGTCATTAAAATAATAAACCTATTGTAGGTCAGCACTGGCTTTATTCCATTTTTCCATCATTAGAATAATAACATCTTAGACTTTAAGATAACCTAATCTAACCCTTTCATCTTATGTATGACTAAACTAAGACCCAGGGAGGTAAGGTGATTTGGCCACTGTTCTACAGCTGCCATGTGGCAGGAGCAATATTTACTCCTGGCCAGGATGGGCATCGTATGTTCCCTATTTGCTTTTGGCCAGCATGGATATCTTGGGGCCCCAGGAATTCAAGAGTAGGGAGGAGGATTACTTTCTCCTCAAGGCTAGTTATAAATGCATGGGTTAACATGGGTATTCTAATTATGTCCCTTACTGTTAATAACTTGACTAAGGTTCTTTTTATTTAAAAAATTTTTTTTGAATTTTTAAAATTTAAAATTTTAAAATTTTTATTTAGAATATTTTCCCACAGTTACATGATTGATGATCCCCCTCTCCTCCCCTCTCCCAAACCCAACAAGCAGTTCTACTGTGTTATACATGTATCAATGTTCAAAACATCAAAACCCCAATCATATCCCTATCACACTATGTGATTGATCATATATTTTTCTAATGCATTTCTGGCTCCACAGTTCTTTCTCTGAATGTGGGTAGCATTTTTTTCCCATAAATCCCACAGAATTGTCCTGGGTCATTGCATTGCTGCTAGTATAGAAGTCCATTGCATTCAATTGTGCCCCAGTGTCTCAGTCTCTGTGAACAATGTTCTCCTGGTTCTGCTCCTTTCGATCTGCATCAATTCCTGGACGCCTTTCCAGTTCACATGGAATTCCTCCAGTTCTTTATTCCCTTCAGCACAATAATATTCCATCACCATCAGACACAACAATTTGTTCAGCCATTCCCCAATCAATGGACACCCTCTCATTTTCCAATTTTTTTGTCACCACAAAGAGCGCAGCTATAAATATTTTGGTACAAGTCTTTTTCCCTATTATCTCTTGGGGGTATAAATCCAGTAGTGGTAAGGCTGGGTCAAAGGGCAGGCATTCATTTAAAGCCCTTTGTGCATAGTTCCAAATTGCCCTCCAGAATGATTGGACTTGACCAAGGTTCTTAACCTGAAATACTTACCAAACTAACAAAAATAAAAGCAAAAAGGGGAAAGAGTAGAGGAGGGCTGGAGAAAAGAAAAGACAAAAATGCTAAGTACTATGACAATTGTTTTCTTACTATTCAAATTTGGGTTTTGGCAATTCTACTTCTGTTGTGTGTTGAAATAGTTTATTAGAGTCTTCACTAGTATTTTGATATCTGAGGTGATTTTCACAGAGCATCCCCAAGGTACCCAATGAGAAATATGCCCTCATATGAATTAAAAAACCCTTCACTTCTGTCTTAGAATCAATATTAAATATTGGTTCCAAGACAGAAGGGCAGTAAAGGCCGGGCAATTGGGATTAAGATTTGCCCAGGGTCACATAGCTAGGAATTGCCTGAGGTCATATCGGAACCCAGGACATCCCAATTCCAGGCGCTATCCATTGTACCATCCAGCTGACTCCCTCATGTTAACTTTTAAATTCAAATCAAGTTTTGGGGAGAAGACCCCAGGATACAAGGCCATAGTGGGGAAAAGATCCCTGGACACTCTTCCATGATGGGGAGATAAGGACCCTGGAGGAATGGGGAGAACAACGTCAATAGAGGGGTGGAAAGAAGGCCAGGCTGAAGAGGAATGCACTTTGAGAGAAGAACTATATTATGTGGTAGTTTTCTGTTTAGGCTAATTATTTTTGCTAACCAGGTACTGAACTCAGATTTTTTTAATTGAAAGAGTTTAAGTGTGGTTGAAATATTATAAATTTGGTGCTCCAAGACAAAGCTCTTTTTGCCCACTCCAGTTAAGACTCGGCTAGTTTTTGTTTTTTTAATCCAAATCATATTTGGAAGGAACCTCAGATCTAGTCTAACCTGCACCTCAACAAGAATTGCCTTTTCAATGAATAAGCCAAATATTCCTTTTGCCTTGCATGAAGATATCTGGTAAAAAGAAAAACATCTCATTCCAATTATAGACAGAAATTATTAGAAAGGTTGTCTTTACATCCATCCTAAATCAGTTTTTGTATACCCATTGCCTCTAATTCTGCCCTCTGGGGTCAAATAAAGTGTCCAATCCTTCTTTAAAATGATGACCTATCAGGAGCAATTAGGTAGCACAGTGGTTAGAGCACCAGGCCTAGAGTCAAAGGACCTGGGTTCAAATCTGTTCTCAGACACTTCTTTAGTTATATGACCCAGGCAAGTCACTTAACCTCAATTGCCTAGCCCGTGTTACTCTCCTTTCTTAAAACTGATACTAAGACAAAAGGTAAGGAGTTTTAAAAAAAAAATTTAAATAAAATTATTACCTTTCAAATATCTCTTCTTTTCTAGTCCCTTCAGCTAATCCTTATATGGCATAAAGCTGAGGCCCTTCCCCATCTTGGTTGTCCTTCGAATGCTATCCAGCTCATTGATGTCCTTCCTAAAATATCCAGGCACAATACTCCAGTTGTAGTTGACCAAGTTTGGAAAATGAGAGGGTCTTGGCTGGGGATGAATCATGTTTAACAAGGCTAGTATGAATGTATCGCCAATGCTAGCCTTCACTTTATTTCCTTCATAATTTTTTCTTTTTGTATATGTGATTGTGTCTTCGTCATGACATGGGGAACATGGAAATATGTGTTACATGAATACACTGATATAAAAGGGAGGAAGGGAAGGAAGGAGATAATCCGAATTGCAAAATATCAGAAAACAATTGTCAAAAATTTTTCCTACACATAATTAAAAAGAATAAAATTCAAAAGTATTGATGTTATGTTTGGATACATAAAAGCTTTTGAAATTAAACTTAAAAGTTTCAAGCAAGATGTAGAAACTAAAACTTATAAGTATTTTCTTCAAGTAGCAAAGTATTTTGAGAAGGCCAGTGCAGCTGTACAAAATGAAAATGGAAACCTTGCATATAAAGTACCAGCATGTTTTAGACTTATTACTTGACCAGTTCAATGATAGAGTTAATCAATTTAGAAGCCTAGAACAGAATTTGAAATATTTTGAATTAAGGAAATAAATATTAAACTACATTATTATTATTATTATTATTATTGATTCTTTAAAATTTAATTTAATATTTACTTTAAAAAAAATTTTTAGTTTCATGAAGAAACCATTTTTGACAATTGTTTTCTGACATTTTAGGATTCAGATCTTTTCCTTCTCTCTCTTCCCTCCTTTCCTGGAGGCAGTAAATAGTCCAATATAGGTTATACCAATATTTTCATGAATTTCTAAGCTACATATTATTAAAGTAAAATAATTCTTCTTGATGATAATTTATTAGACTCTAAAGGAAAAGAAGACATTTCCTCATTTTTCCACAAGGAAGAAATGTCTGCTGCTGGTCTTTGGTAATGTTGGCTATGTAATGGATTAGAAAAATAAAGAATCCATACTGTTTCTATGGATTCTGACCAAAACAATGTTTAGAATTTCTGTAATTTGTGGCAGAGGGAAAGGTCAGGAATAATGTGGGAATGTGGGCTCCACCCTGTTTTACAGGAAATATAGAAATATTTGGAAAGACATTTCACATAGGGAAAGCAATGAAAATTATGGAGCCACTCTCACTCTTCAGAGTCAACCGTGTTATTCAAGGGACTGATGAAATTACCTGAAACGAAGCACTAAAAGCCTTACATATATATGTAACCTTCATCAGAACATGAGAAAGAAAACACCCTGTACTCTAGTATCTCTGCAAATGCACTTATTAAAGAGGATAGAATCTGTGGCATCAAAAAAAGAATAAACATATATATATATGTGCATATATGTTTTAGCAGTTCATTTTCATGGACATTTTTTGGGGGGCTAGTCAAATTATGAGAAAACTGAAAGTCCTTGTAAGGAACTGTATTACCAATCAGTAGAGGGATAAATGAATGAAGAGATGAATTTTTAAAAATTAAACATATAAAACAGAAAAAGAATAATACAAAGGAAGCCAGGAGTGATCTGTTGAACCTAAAGTGGAAGTTGGCTAGGAACCATAATTAACTCCATTAGCTTAAGAAGGCAAATATATACTCTTGCATGAGCCTTCTTGTGAGGGAATTCATGACTAGAAGAAAGCAGACCTATCTATAAAAGAGAAGATGGAATAACACTCTATGTAAAAACAAACAAACAAACAAACAAACAAATAAATAAAAAGGGAGACACCACAGAATCTGAAAGGGAAACTGGGTGGTTGAGAAATGGCAACCAAATTGAATAGCTAGTTCAAAGGAAGCAGAACTAAAGCAGAGGAGAAAAAAGGACTCTAAACCCATTTAAAATAATTACCTGAATTGGTCAATACCAGAGCCTAGAAGTGCAAACAGCAGGCAAATAGTAGAAACAATAGTATCTTTATTATAAGAGCAGTAATTCCTAAGAAGGAAATCTGACCAGATCATCTGCTTTCTTATCCTTAGGGAGAAAAGAAAATTCCATTTTATTTGCCATCTTACTGTGTGTACAGACTTTTCCCCATTGAGGTAGGAGAGACATGAATCACCTCATTGTTAGTGAGGAAAATTGTATTACCTCATATGCCTGGAAACACTAGAATTGACTTCTTTTCAGAAACATCAAAAGCCTTCATGCCTGTAGATATGAAAATTGCAAGGGAAGTCTAAGTCAGGAATATAGAGAAGGATTGGCTCTGTCTACTGCAGAGGGGGGGGGGGGGGGGGAAGGGAGAATCAATCAGGGAACACACCTGAGAAGCCACTCTGGCTAGGCAACAGGGTGAGATTAACGTTCTGGAGAGAAGTGAGAAAGTATTCACTTAAAACACCAATGATAATGGAGATTTCCACATGGTTCAATTCGGGACACTTTGAGCCTGGCCAGAAAGTCAGGTAAACTCAGTAGCAACTATGAGAGAGAAATTGAAGGCAGCTATGGTGTCCTTTGGCAAGAGGACTGGGAAGGACATAAACAAAAATCTCTGGTTTGTGATCCCATCTAGGGAAACCTTGAGAAGGTCTATATCTAGCTTACACTGGTTTTTACCACCACCTAGGAAAATCCTGGAAACTCCAGACTCTGGGTAGATTTGCTCTACTTGAAAAGTTCCCCAATTAACCTGCAAGTAGTAAGACTAATAAATTATTAGATATAGAAAAGATTTCTTAAAAGTCAACCAAAATTGCCAAAGAGGGCTTTTACTTGTGTCCATAGCAAATTTAAAAAACAACTTTCCTTACCTTTTTAGAGTACTTCAATCGGTTCTCTCCTCTAGTGGGTCCCGCCTTCCCCAGAGCCTTATATAGGTATGATTTATAGTATCAGAAAAGAACAAGGCTTATGGGTTTGTATCTCTAATTTGAGGTCTCATGTTTTGTTGCTTTGGGGCAAATATGGTTCCCTGAAGCAGTTGTATATACATCTCTGTCTGTTTCTGTCTCCTTTCTCACTCTGTCTTTATCCTTGTCTCTGTATTATGACGTATGAGCCCCCATAGGTGTTTCTTTCCCATGATTGTCAGTTGATAGCTATCAGTCAGCCAAGTCCTAATTAGCTTTTAAAAGTGAGTTATTGTTATAGTTGTATAATTAGTACAAAGCACTCCCCCAAAGTTTTCAGGTGAAAAAAAGAAAAACGAAGGACCAACAACAACAATGGGAAACTTTGGAAGTGGTATTGTGTCATTTATTGCATTTGCATCTTCCCTGTTCTTAGCACTTACCTGATATACAGTAAGCATTTAATAAATGTCTGTTTGAAATATCCAATGAGTAATAATTCAGCCTTCATTAAAGAACTTCATTGGTGGAGATTTCTGGAGTCCTTCAGTTTCATTTTTGGACACCTTTCATTGTTAAAGAAATTCCTCGTTATATTGAACTGATTTTTTTTTTTTTTACATTTTATTTTTTGGAAAAATTTTCCATGGCCACATGATTCATGTTCTTACTTTCCCCTTCATACCCCCCTCCCTAGCCAATTAAAACCAATCCACTGGTTTTAACATGTGTCATCAATCAAGACTTATTTCCATATTATTGATGGTTGCATTGGTGTGGTCCTTTCGGGTCTACATCCCCAATCATGTCTGCATCATCCCATGTGTTCAAGCAGTTGTAAAACTGATGATTGATTAATTTAATTGTGAAATTTTTTCACCTGGCTATGGATACAGGGCATAGCATCTTGTTACTTTAAGT
The DNA here is from genome assembly GCF_016433145.1 of Gracilinanus agilis. Lineage (NCBI taxonomy): Eukaryota > Metazoa > Chordata > Mammalia > Didelphimorphia > Didelphidae > Gracilinanus > Gracilinanus agilis. Next base: position 181,187,912 of record NC_058134.1, on the reverse strand, counting down.
GGGTTAGGGTTAATTTTTCAGTTAGCCCTTACCCTTGCATAACTGAAACTGTTTTGAAGGTTCTACATTGACCAAAAAGTGTCAGAATACAAGATCTCCCTATACTAATTATTTATTTACTATAAAATAGAGTCTGATTCAGTAGAATAAAGGCTCTCCTCCAAAAAGATGTCTCCCATACATGCATTAAAATCATACAAGGTTCTTTAGATATATAGAAATAGAGTCAACACTGATTTCTCCAATTATTAATTCCAAGAAAGGCATACAAACAGGGGGTAAATTCTCACTGAAAGTGTTTGCTAAAATTATGAAGATTGTCCAGTTAAGGGTTCAAATCAAAGAGGGGATTGCCTTTAGATATGAGGTCCTCCAGTTGTGAGTGGCACTGAATTAGCTGAATCAAGTTGCAGAATATGATAATATCTAATGAAATTCATGACCACTTACAAGAATTTTGCCTAATCACCCACACTGACCAACACCTATTGTCCAGACTATGATAAAACTTGGATTGCCCCTCAGTACATACATCTTGGACAGATGCTAAATAAAGACAATGAGCTATGCCTAGAACTGAAGAGAAGAATGGATTGATTTGGGAAAACAGAATAATATTTTTGTTTATTTAAAACCCTTACCTTTCTTCTGTCTTTCTCCACTGAGCCACCTAACTGCCCCATTCTTATTATTTTTTGAAGTATATATCTCTTAAAACAGAGCACCAATAAAAAGAATCCACTAATCATTTCCAGAAAAAAAAAAAAGCTTATCTTCAAGCTCCACAATATACGGTAATTAATTTTTTTCCCAAACCACTACCTTCTGTCTTGGAATCAATACTGCGTATATTCCTTATTCCTCTCTCTTCATTAGGTAATTTAGAAAATACCCTCAACTTAACTAAATATATAGACAACTGGGCAATTTCCCTTTGGTATCATGCTAGAACTTTGTCCCAAATTCTCTATAGTTTCGAGAAATGAGGGACTCTGGACTATCAAATGGTGTGTGAATTCGATCCCCACCTCCTCTCTACACTACCAACTTCCAGCATGAAAATCACTAAGTCAGGATGAATTGGAGATATCAGAACAGGCAAGACTAATGTTGAGGGAATTGGTAAAGGCTTTTATAAAGAGGTGAGACTTTATATGAGATTTGAAGAAAGGGAGTCGATAGAGATGATAGAGATAAGAAGAGAGAACTGAGAAGTAACTCTAAAAGACTTGTGCAGATCATCATGCTAATAAAGATAATAAGGAATTGACAGCCTAACTAAAAAAAAAAAAGTTTTTAGTAACCAAGAAGTTAGCATATCATACTACGATACCTCAAAAATTCATAATTACATCAATATGGGTACAACCCACCCCTAACACCACTAAGGCAACATATAGTTTATCTATCCTTTTTTATAAAAATGTATTTGTTTGTTACATTAAAATTTCCAGGTATTTTCCTTCTTTTAGATACTGAAATCACAGGATTAGAGCATATGATTTTTTACTATCACCAGGAAATTAGGGAGAGATTGAGGAAATCTTGGACTACCTCCTCATTAGCTACTTAGCAAGTTAGAGATGTCTTGGGTTGTTTAGGGGAGGACTGAATAAGGAGCTTCCAAATTGCATTTAATGACTCAGAAGACTGAATTTCTTTTTCTCTGATCATTGAGAAAGATCACTGACTAATTGATTTATTGGTTATTGCTAGTCTAATCAATAAGTGGATTTTCTTAGCCAGGACCTAGTCCTTTGGGATTTTTTGTCATCATACAGGGAAGATCATAAGATGGAAGAAAAAGAGGGAAACAGTAGAAACAGGAGCAACCACTTCCCTAGTGGGTCACTGAGGTATCTTACCAAACAGCTTTTCTATAGGTTAACCGGGAATATCTGAGCAAAGTTAAGCTATGCTGACTGAAGGAAATAACAACTGAGAGAAAAGTATTCATGCTAGTGATTATGTGGGGAAATTTCACTAAGTAATATCTGCTGTGCATCCTGGGAAAGTTTACTGACATGAAATGAGTATGATATGTCTCTGAAAGTAAGATTTTCTTCATTACTGTTTTTCCTTAAAAGAAGAGGAAATAGTTTTAAAATCTAAATATTGTATTGATATTTTTATATTGTCTAGATAGAGCTCTCCTCACATTCTTCCCCACCACTAATTTTTTTTCAAAAAGAAAGAGAAGAAAAAGAAAAAAAATCAAAACTAATCAATAAATGGAAAAAATTTGATATAATATACAATGTACCACATCCTATAAAGAAAATGGGGCACATATCTTCTCATATCCCTTTTTTTGGGTCATGTTTGTGAGGAAATCAGCTTTAAAATTTATTTTTCCTCACAAAATATCTCCCTTGGGCAGGTAGCTGTTGCAGTGGATGGAGTGCCAGGCCTGGAGTCAAGATGATTCATCTTCCTGAGTTAAAAGCTGGTCTCAGTTACTTATTAGTGACATAATCTTGAGTAAGTCACTTAACCCTGTTTGCCTCAGTTTCCTCATTTGTAAAATTAGGAAAACCCCAAATGGACTCATGAAGAATTGGACATGACTGAATAACAGTAACAACATATAACAGTAACAACATATAAATAGTTACTACTAACAGCTGGGAAACTGGGAAAGGCCTTCTGCAGAAGGTGGCATTTGAGCTAAGCTTTGAATCAACCTTAAAATAATTTCCCTAGGCAGACATGAGACCAAACACTTAGTTCATGAATAAAATATATTTTGAAATAAATCTCAATTTTTCCTTTGATTCTATGCCTTAAGAAAACAAGCTAAAGAGATTCTCATTGGTAAATTATAGTGGTTTGCTTAAGTCTTGGCTATATTTTGTAAGAAAAGAATATGCTATAAATAAATTTTTTTTCTGTGTGATTTCTATCAGAATAGACATTTCTATTTTTCTGCAATTGTGTAGCTATTATTTATGTTGTGGATTTATAAAGAGCAATCAACATCTTCTCCATTGAGATTAATGGGGTATGAATCTTTTAGGTTTGGGAGAGAAAAACTGTCACTTAAATTTATTTTATTTTTTAATAAAAAGACCTGTGTTGGCTACTTTTCAGAAAATCCTATTTTCCTTCTAGTCTAGAGAGACCAGAGTTTCAGAGAGCATCAACTGACCTGAAGGGCAGGTGAAGCAAGTCAGAACAGACTTAAGAGAAAGTCTAGACAAAGGAAGGGCAGGATCACTATTATTCATACTAATAAATGGTTTAAAGAATGATACCTCAATATAGTGGAATATTATTGTACTTTAAGAAGGGATATATATGTTGAATACAGAGAAGCATGGGATGATGTGTGAACTGAACCAAAGTGAAGCAAGCAGAACCAAGAAGAAAAAATACACAATAACTTAAAAAACTCTAAATAGAAAGAACAAACAAATTGAACTGAATTCTGAAACTATAATGACTAAATGATCTCGAAGAAGGGATATAAAGTCCTTCTGCATCTTTGCAGAGGCGGGAGCCCATGGTTGTGAAACATTACTTACGTCAGACTTTTTCAATATGTTGCTTAGTTGGACTGAACTCCTCCTGTCTCCTTTTTATTCTTTGTGACAAAAGGACAGATCTTTGGGAGAGTGAGAGAAAAGGGGTATAAAGGAAAATGTAACTGATTTGAGAAACAAAAGATTTCTATTCATTTTGGTTGGAAAAGCAGGCTTTTAGGTATAGGAACTTTGTGTCAGTTGGATATCATTTAAAGTTTTGCATAATTTCCTAATTTCTTCTCACTTTTTTCTTTTTATTCAATATTTTGGACCCAACAAGCCAACTAGGTTGAATAGTGAATAGAGTCCTGGTTCTGGACACTGGAAGATTAAATTCAAATCTAGCCTCGGCTATTTACTAGCTGTGTGACCCAGGAAAAAAATTATTTAATCAATCTGTCTCAGTTTCCTCAATTATAAAATGGGAATAATAATAATATCTACCTCCTAGGGCTGTGATGAGGATCAAATGAGATAATTCTTGTAAAGTACTTTTTATGGTATCTACCACATTTTAGGCACTTGGTTCCCTTATTCACTTCCTCCCCACCCCATCTCATCATCCATCCCTCTGTATTTGCAAATATATAGTAATAGATAACTTCAATACATATCCCAAATGTATCTTGTAGTTTAGATAAAAGACCTTCTTCATCTGCTTTGTTTTTCCTTGGTAAATTATTAGACCAATCTTTTTTGAGGGGGTTTGGACTTCATCAAAGAGGTCCTGTGGTGCTCTGAGGTCTCATACCATTATCACGTTATCTACAAAAATTAGCATCTGGAGGGCTGTGCCTTAGATGAGGCTACCTCTTCTATTTGGATTCTTTTTTGGGTCTTCCTGTTCCTGTCTCATGTTTTCTTCATGGTTACCTTGCTTAAACATATAGATCATTTTCATACTTATTTTGTAGAGATAAGAAAGTAGTTATATGGCTCAATAGCTTCAGATGACCTCTCAATAGCCATTTTTAGAGGATAATATTTTCTAAGATTATTTATAATCATTCAGTATTTTCTTACCTTTCATATATTTTGTGAATCAATCTCTGAATATTTTCAAAATTATATCACATCCAGCACAGATTTTTTTTCCTGTGCCTTCTTGGTCTGATCCAGCTGCTTCTCCTGTCTTCTTCTTCTTCTTTTATGTCATTTTTCCTTCCTCATATAAGTACACCAGGGACTGAGGTGTGAGAGTCCAAATATAGTGTTTCTACCATCGTTGATAAAAATAATTTTCTATAGAAATACTGGCAGATTCACTATATTTTTGGTGCATATCTGTTGTCTCCTTTCCAACTTAATCTATAAATATCCTTGGGATGATCTATCTTTGTTGTGTCTCTTGCAAGCTTTCTTCAGACTAATTTTCCCTTCTACTCTTTGCTGTTTTGTGAGTTGTCGTTGCTCATAATCTGCCACCATTTTCTACCATAAACTTGTTTTTTTTTTTAAGCTTTTACTTTCTGTCTTAGAATGGATACTGAGTATTGGTTCCAAGGCAGAAGAATAGTAAAGGCTAGGCAGTTGGGATTAAGTGACTTGCTCAGGGTCATATAGCCAGGAAGTGTCTAAGGCCAGATTTGAACCTGCTATCTTCTTAACAAAATTTTGAAAATGAGTTCATACTCTAAAGGAGTAGGTGTCTTTGGTTGCCATGTAGTGGAAAGAGAACTAGACCTGTATTCAGGAAGACCTGAGTTCAAATCCAACTTTAGATGCTGCCAAGCTACATGATCTAGACAAGTCATGTAATTTCTCTATGCCTTAGTTTTTTCAACTGTAAAATGGTAATAATAATAGCACCCACCCCCCAGGATTGTTGTGAGAATTAAATGAGATAATGGCACTTAATACAGTGGCACATTGTGTTGATGTTTAGAATTCCAGACCCCACCTTGGCAAAGATACTGGAATGTTTTACCATTTTCTTCTCCATCACAGTAGGAGATTAATATATGTTTTGGGGGGATAGCAAGTCAACAAGTCATCTGGAATTTATTAAGTGCTGGACACACTAAGTGTTGGGAATACAAATAAGATGGGGGAAAAAATAAATTCTTACTCTCAAGGGTCTTACATTCTAATGGGGGGGGGGGGAAGGCAAGCCTAAAAAGAAAATTGAAAAGGGTGAAGGAGATGAGGGAAAAGGAACCTATGTTGGGATGTGGTGGAGAAAGCAGCCAGAGAGTCAAGAGAAGAACAAGAGAGGAATGAAGGAGTGAATATGGCTGGTTTGAGTCTTTCCTTAAAATGGAGGTTATGTAAGGAACTTAAGGGACTGGAGAAACAGAAGGATCTTCACACTGAGAGAATCTGGAGCATGGTGCCAAAGGAATCTTTTAGAGTAGGAAAGGCTGCTGGGTCTTGTTGGAGAAAGAAGTAGAGAATTGGGAGATGAGCCCTGAGAGGAATGAAAGAGGGAACATGCCTGGTATGTACTTTTTCTTAAAATAGTTTCTGCAAGGAGCTGAACAATCAAAGGAAGAGGCTGCCCAGAGGAAGTAGCAGTGTTAGAAACCCTACCTAAGTCCCCAGAGTTTTCAGGTTTTTGTCCAGTGCTTCGTATTTTTTGACAATGCTATTGGACAAGTCTCTGGAGGTTCTGCTCTGTCTTGTATGCATACTCCAGGAAGACAATAGACCTCTCTATTGTTGTAATAATAGTAATATTTATATGGTACCTTATCTATCTAATATCATTTAAATCTTATAACTCCTTAAGGTAGATATTATTATCCTCATTTTACAGATGAGGAAACTGAGTCTGAGAAAGATTAAATGATTTGCTTAGGATCATATTCATCTATTATAGATGTTGCAAATTTTTTCTTGATCAATTATTTTCATTTTTAATTTTGATTATGACATTTTTGTCCTGCATAAAATGTTATTCTTGCGTTACCAAACCCATTTACTATATCCCTAACAAGTTCTCCTAGGTAAAAGCTTAAAATGTAACTGATAAATAGAAATAAATAATACATGTCTTGCAAATATATATGTATATGTATATATATATGTATATATGTCAAAAGATGCCTTCTCTAATGGAGTCAGGCGAGGAAGGAAAGGAGTTAACTGGGTATTTTAATGCAACAACCACAGAAATTTAAATAAAGAAAAATAAAATGTATATGCTTGGCACAGCTATTTCTTCAGAGGAGTTTTAGTATTTTCCTTAAATGCTGTTGTGCATCAAAAACTGGTTTTTAGAAATCACAATGTTTGCAAACTTAATGAGGTAATCTTTTTACTGCAAGAAACACCAAAATAGTGAAATGAGTTAAAGAACTGTTCAGTTTGGACTAATCCATTGGTAGTAACTGAAGAAAAGCCCAAGAACAGAATAGTTTGTTTCCTAGGAGAGAATGACATATTCTTAGGGACAAGATTAGTTTTTCTAAGGAAGAACAATAAAAGCAATTTTCAAGTTTAGATGTCACTAAATTTATACTTTATTTGTGAAGAATTTTGATTAGATTTCTTTTATTTTATAAATAGGATTGAGGATACTATTTAAAATTTTTTTATTAACAGGGCAAAATGTTCTAGTTTAGTTCATCTTCAGTTGTGTCTGTTTCTTTGTGACCCCATTTGGGGTTTTCTTGGCAGACACAGGAATAATTTGCTATTTCCTTTTCCAGCTTATTTTACACATGAAGAAACTGAGGCAAGCAAGGTTAAGCGAGTTGCTCAGGGTCCCACAGCTAGTAAGCATCTGAGGCCAGATTTGAATTCATGAAGATGGGGCTGAATGTAGAAGGACTTAATTTTGGTCAGGAGGTTTACTGAGGAGCTACAGAAGTCAGTGGTGAAAGGGGAAGCAGGGGCAGTAGTGAGGGGGCAGGAGCAGTGGATTTCGTTTGAACTCTAAAATTCTCTAAAGGAGAAATGTCTCAATTATTTTTCATGTGTTAAATTTAATTTTAATTACTAATAATAGTAAATTGTATCCAGACATAGGGAACCATTCAGAGAGAACTAAAAATATATTTTGTTTTTTTCCATTCAGTTCAACTGCTTTTTGAATGTCAAGCATTGTGGGAGGTGCTAGGGATACAAAGATGATGATAAAAAAGGCCTTAGTCTCTGCTCTCAAGGAATTTATAGTCTAGTGACTAGTTTCCTACATAATAAAATGGATCTCGGAGGAATAGGGTAGAAATGTAAGGGAATACTCCCAAACCTTTCTGAACTTTGAGTTGTTTGTATCTTTATAAGGAAGGACCAGAAATATGGTTGGACAGGTAGAAGAAACAATGACCTTGCACACTACCCTGGGCTTAACTTGTTTCTTTGATTTATTTCTCTGCCCCTTCACTTACACTAGAGAAAGAAAGCGATTTAGGATTTGAATACTGAGGAATCTTGAACCTCAGTGCCGCTTAGTGGTTATTGGGCAAATGATGGATCCCTTGTTCATAGCCTAGTCTTTAGAAGTTCTTCTTTTATCAGTGAGATCACTGGTCTAGTTCTATTCTGTCTAGCTCTAACAGTCAGTCTATGACTATCTGAATAACAGGAAGTTTTTATGTTGTGTCTGGGCTAGTCAAGTTTCCCAACAACCACCAAGGGTTAACACCATAATGGTAGGTGAAACTCTCAAAGAGCTAACAGCAGCAATATTGTGTGGATTGAGTAATCTATGTTAGCCCTTCCCTCCCTCTGAACTAGATCAATAACGAGTTCACTAAAGGCTCCGCTTTTATCATTAACAATGATGCTTTAAATCCTAGTTGCCTAGAACAAACCACTTGGATATAAATAATTTAGGATGTGCGCTGCCCAGGTAAGATGGGTATCTCCACATGAGATGCCTAACTGGATAGACATTTGGCTGGAGGGGAAGCATGAATAGCTAGCTCTGGAATCTTGGCTCTCAGCTCTCCAAGAGGAACAGCCATTCCTGTCTAGAGAAAAAGCCAAAGGTTTAGCCATTCTGCTTTTCTCTGAGAGAAAAACTATAATTAGATCAATCCGCCCCCTAAATATTATTGGCCGAAGGGCATTTTTTTTTTTTTCAGTTCAAAAAGCAGAAAAGCTGTTAGTTTCCTCAGTGACTATCCTTGGGGAGGAAGGAGAGGGTGAGGTGGGAGAGATGGATACTTCAAGCTTACACACACTGCCCTGGCCAGTTCCTACTAAAAAAGTCCATCACAAATAGTCAATAGAGAGTAAACCCATTTTTCTAAGGAGAAAGAAAACAGAGATTGGAAAAATTCTGCAGATTAGAATGTACCATAAAATCCACAGTCTAAGTAAACTCCTTTTTTTTTTTAAACCCTCACCTTCTGTCTTAGTATCAATTCTAATACCGAAAAGCAGCAAGGGCTAGGCAATTGGGGTTAAGTGACTTGCTCAGGGTCCTATAGCTAGGAAGTATCTGAGATAAGATTTGAACCCAGATCCTCCCCAACTCCAGACCTGGAGCTCTATCCACTGTGCTATGTGACTGCCCCATGAGTGAGCTCTTAGTGGGAGCAGGATGACCCAATCAAGAGAGAGGACTTAATCTCACCCCAGGGGACATTCCTCTAGATCTCTAGGGAAGGAAACTGAAAATTAGGGACTCAAAATGTTTGCTTCCTCCTATATATCTGATACATCCCAAAATCTTTTCTCTCTCCCCATAGGCCTTTCCCTAAAGACATAGATGTCACACTTAGGAAACAAACAATGTCTCTCCTTTCCAAAACTCTCACTTCAGTTTCACTTCTCATGCAGGCATGAAGTTATCATTCTGTCACCAATTTATGTAAAATGCTCCAGACTTTGTTGGAAATCCAGGTTATAATAACATAAATTATAACCATTTATAGTCATTTTTAGACACCCTATATACATTTTATAGTTATGTCCAACTTACTCACCTTTTTTTTTTAACTATTACTTTTTGTCTTTGTAACATTCTAAGACAGAAAGGCAATGGCTAGGCAAACTGGGTTAAGTGACTTGCCCAGGGTTACATAGCTAGGAAGTATCTAAGGCAAGATTTGAACCCAGGTCTTCCTGATTCCAGCCCTGATGTTCTATCTATTGCCCTCACACATTTTTTTAAAAGGTATTTTTAATTTTCAAATCTGCATCAGCACTGAAGAAACATGTTATTTATACATGGCCATGACATCGATATATTATTTCAATATAAATGACACATCTTAGGTTGGAATTCTACTTTCTATAACAATCACTATGTTCAGTCATTTCAGTTGTGTGTGACTCTTCATGATCCCATTTGGGGGTTTCTTGGTAAATCTACTGAAGTAACTTGTCATTTCCTCCTCCAGCTCTTTTTACAGGTGAGTAACTGAGGCAAACAGGGTTAAGTGACTTGCCGGGTAGCGCACAGCTAGGAAGTGTCGGAGGACAGACTTGAACTCAGAAAGATGAGTCTTCCTGACTCCAGACCTGGCACTTTATCTACTGTACTACCTAGCTAGGGTATGCAGCTCTACATATACTATGTCGACAATAATTCATACACACGGGGTATGCAATGAAATAGTCATCAGTTATTTCTAGGAGGTTGTGATGAAGTCTTCCATATACTTCTCATCAGACTGGGAAGGTAGCCCTGGGTTCTTTCTTTTTGTTTTTAAATTTTATTTTTTATTAAAATTTATTTTTTTCAATTACACATAGAAGTAATTTTTGAGAATTGTTTTCTGACATATCTGGTACTTTATCTTCCCAGGTGATCTTCAGTCTCTCTGAATCACTTTAGCATCAATTGTCAATTATCTGAATTGCTTTATTATCCACACTGGCATAGGACCATCCTACCTGGTGTGTCTGCATCCAGGAAGGTGTTGTGCTTTATGAACAAAGCAGAATTGAGGTAACTCAAAAGAAACATGAGATGTGCAAGTTTAGAGACACCTCCAGCCCAAATGTTCATATAGGCTATTTGTGTCCAACCTGTGGTAGAGCCTTCCACACTTGGATTGGGCTGATCAGCCACAGTTGGACACACGGTAGGTTGACCCCAATACTGTGATGGCATTTTGGTTCTGTTCAAGTCTGAAGGACAATGACAACCAACCTTCACAGCATCAATGTTATACTTTTATAAGCATGTCATCTTCCACTTTATTTCCTTCATGAGATTTTTATTCTAAGTGTAATATGTACAATATGGAAATATGTATCGCATGAAAGTCCATGTATAACCTGTGTCAAATTATTTATCTCCTTGGGGTGGGGAAGGGAGAGAGGAAGAAAATCTGAATCCTAAAATGTCAGAAACCAAGTGTTAAAAAATTGCTTCTACGTGTAATTGAAAGAATCACCATAAGTTTAGACAAGCAACAAAAAAATTATACTTTTATAAACAAATGAATCTACTTGAAAAACTGACTGGCTTGTCTTTTAAATACAGCAGAAATTCTCTCAATTATGATCACATTGAGCAAAAATGTGACCAGTAGGATTCAGTCTGCGGAATATCCAAGGGATGTCCTGTGATGAGTAAACTCTTGATGAACTCATAAACCTAGGTTGCTTGGGAGAACTAAACTCAGATTAGCAGTAGCAGAATTGACTTGTGGCATAAAAGGTCAGTCTCCTTACATCCAAATATAGACATTGACTCACAGAGTCTGGGCTAAACATCCACAGAACAAAGAGATAGCATCCAAGGAGTCAGGATGACATCATTCTGCATACGTCTACCTTCTGTCAGAGTTTTTAGTAATAGCTCTTTTGGGGGGATTCCCGTTGCCTGTGGTTTTCAACAGTTGCCCTTATCTATTTTTTAAAAAAGAGAATAGATTATTAGTTCCTGACCATCTTTTTATTTCCTCTATCCAATACATTACAAATTCTTTTCTGTGTCTGACCTAGTATCTGTTTTTCCTAACTCTAGCTGTGAAGTCTACATCAGGGTGGCAGCTAATTAAAATAGATCGTTTTTTTTTTAAGTACTTGCTTACTCAGCTATTGATTAGCTTGTGTCTTAAAATTTCTCTTTCTGCTTTACTAGCAAACAAGTTTTTCCTTTTAACACCTCATAACATGGTGTGCTCCAGTCCATCAGCTACTTTGTCAGCTGGAATTTCATTGCAGACTCATCAGGTCACAACCTCAGAGATCATCTGGATACATAGACTATTCTGTGTGAATAAACAGCCTTCCCATTTAAGGGGAATTAACTCTTCCAGGCCAATGTTTAGTAAATTACTTCTCTAGAAAGCTAAATGAGACCTGGGCATAGGGTGGGTAGATGGCCATAGAATTTTGTACTAGAAGATAAATGATTACTCTTAAAACTAAATCTGATCCAAGCTTTAGGGATAAGAACTCACTATTTGTCAGAAACTGTTGGGAAAAACCAGAAAATGGTATGGCAGAAACCAAGTATAGATCAATATCTCATCCCTTATACCAAGAAAATATCAAAAGGTGTAATGCCATAAGTAAGTTTGGGGAATATAGAATAGTTTATTGGCAGATCTATGAGAAGGGAAGAATTTATGATGAAACAAGAGATAGAGTATTATAACATGTAAAATGAATAATTTTGACTACATTAAATATGAAAGGGTTTATACCAGTGGTTCCCAAACATTTTTGGCCTACCACCCCCTTTCCAGAAAAAATATTACTTAGCGCCCCCTGGAAATTATGAAACTATTTCTTTAATTCAGAATAGAATGTAATACAAAAAAAGTGTGGCCATCACCGCCTCCCTGGATTGCTGCAGCACCTACCAGGGGGTGGTAGCGGCCACTTTGGGAATCACTGGTTTATACAAACAAAACCAATGTAACCAAAATTAGAAGGGAAAAAAACAAATTGAGAAATTTTTTAAAACAAATTTCTTTAATAAAGGTCTCATTTCTCAAATATACAGAACTAAGTCAAATTCATAAGAATACAAACCATTCCCCAGTTGACAAATGGCCAAAAGATGTAAAGAAGCAGTTTTCAGATGAAATCAAAGCCATCAACAATCATATGGGAAAATGTTCTAAATCACTCTTAATTAGAAAAATGCAAATTAAAACAACTCTGAGGTACTACCCTATACCTATCAGATTGGTCAATATGACAGTAAAGAAAAGTGATAAATGTTGGAAGAGATGTGGCAAGCCTGGGACACTAATGTATTGTTGGTAGAGTTGTGACCTGATCCAACCATTCTGGAGGGCAATTTGGAACTGTATCCAAAGGGCTATAGGACCATGCATACCCTTTGATGTAGTAATACCACTACAAGGTCTGTTCCCAAAGAGATAAAAAAAAAAGGGGGGGGGGGGCAAGAGTTGGGGGAAGGACCTATTTGTATAAAAATATTTATAGCAGCCCTTTTTGTGGTGCCAAAGAATTGGAAATTAAGGAGACGTCCATCAGTTGGGGAATGGCGGAACAAATTGTGGTGTATGATGTTGATGGAATACCATTATGTTATAAAAAATGATGGCAGGATTGTTTCAGAAAGAGCTGGAAAGAATTACATGAACTGATGCAGAGTGAAATAAGCAGGACTAGAAGAACATTGTACCCAGTAATAGCAATATTGTGGTCATGTGGGATAGTTATCTGTGAAAGACTTAGTTATTCAGTAATACAATGATCTGGGACAATTCCAAGGGATTTATGAAAAAGAATGCTATCTACATCCAGAGAAAGAACTGTTGGAGTTGGAATGAAGATCAAAGCATATTATTTTTCACTTTAGATTATTTAGGTTTTGATTTTATATGCGTATTCTCTTATAACAAAGAGCAATATAAAAATGGATTTTGCATGATACCATATGTATAACACAGATCAAATTGCTTACCAGTGTAAGAGGGAAAACTAGATATTTAAGGTATGGTCACCAGAAATTGGATTAAATTAATTCCATTTACACAATCCCCCCTGATGATACTTGGGTGTCTAGTCACCCCAAGTGATCATTTTACATAATCATCTTATACCCACAAAGGTCTTCTAACTACAATAGTTAGAGATAAGAGGGGAATGGAAGAGAGAACATAAAACCAATGTTTTGCTAGGAGCGTTGACAAAAAACCAATTGGGGGCAGTTCCCTATTGGCATAAAATGTACATTCAAAGTAACTGTTCAAACCCCATCAGCTCAATCAATTGTACCCCAAAGTTCATTCTGGATCTCTTGATGCAATGTAGATTCTTCGGGCATCTTTCTGCAAACAGCTCATTCTCTGGATTAAGGAGTCAACAAGCTTCTTTCCCTGAGAATTTTTTCTTGAACAAAAAATTAAATCTTGGATTTTATAAAAATACAATCCCCCCCCTAAAGAGGGTATTTAAAAAAAAGAAAACCCAGATCAGCTCAGGATACATTTTTGAGTTATGGGATTGTATGAGTCAATTCAAAAGAAAAAACAAAAACATAAGAAAATCAAATAGAAGAAAAATGAAACTTTGGGAGAAAGAAAACATTTAAAATCAGAATCAAAATATCAAAATCTATGTATATAAAATTTCTGAATAAACAAAAATAAATTCACAACAGGCCCTAATCACAGTCCCATAACATTTAACAATACATGGCAGGTTCCCAAAGTCTAAAGCCTTGTGAGTAAACAGTAATATTACAGCAAATATATATATTAAAATTGTATCACTGCAAAAAATAAAAAAGATTAATAGTGATTATATGTATTTTAAGTACAAGAAATGATAAAAAGGGGAAAAATCAATTATTCTATTAAAAGATAATAGGAAAAACAATAAGAAAATTAAAAATAAATTCAGGGAGAGAAAAAGAAAGGGAAAAAAATACAATGTGATTCCAAAAACAGCATCCATTTGTCTATGAATTGTTATCTCCAATGCATGTAACAGGAAACAGTCAATCAGTTTCAATAGAAGATGCTCTCTTTACATGTGAGCAATGAATCTATGAGTCCTTTACTCCAATTTTTATAGCTGTTGGAGTGGTTAATAATATTTGGAATGGACCTCCTCAGGCAGGCTGAGTTCCTCCAGTGTGCTGTAAGTTATGTACACCTTATCCCTGGGTGTAAGTCACGGAGTAAAAAGTCCATAAGAAAATGGAGTGGGCCCTGCCTTTTAGAGGACACAAATTGATCCATCTTCCCCAATTCAGTAGGACACTTCATAGGGGTCCACCCAAAGGATCAACTCCCTGGGCAGCAGGTGGTACAGCTGAGGCAGGCTGAGTCCAATCTGCCTGGCTACCTTGCTGATGATGGCGTCCATCTTGTGGTTGATTAGGATGCAGTGGTAGCCTGAACCTTTCGATGGCTTTTCTGGGAACCAGTGTTGTTTATAGTGTTCTGTGAGTGACTCTTGAAAGGCCCTGCTGAAAACTTGTAGCCTCTGTTCGCTTACACAGTCCCGGGTCCTCAACAAGTTGGAGAGGAACCCCACAGCTGTGGCAATCTCTGGGAGCATATTGGCTCTCTTCCCAATCCAGCGTGTCTGGCTCATCTTGGATAGATTGTTGGTGAGAGGGATGGCAGGAGCAGTGATGCTAGCACCAGCAGCAGCAGGAAGGGGAGAGTTCACCAGGCTGGACCAGCCACTACTCTGAATATTCCAGCTGAGTTGACTTCCAGACCACCAGAGATTATAAGAACAGTGCTGCACCAAGACCCCATATTTATTGAAGGTGGGTACTTTCCATAAGGGAAATGGGCTTTGGGCTGCATCATTTTGCATTCCTGCCTCTAGGCTTCCTGCCTGGTGATCAGTGGGATAGGTAAGAGGAGGACAAGGAGTATGTAAACTAAGGGGAAGGGGTTGGAGATAGGGAGGGTTAGAAGGATGAGAGGCAGGATGGAAGGGGTCAAGGACTGGGGCAAAGGAGGAAGGGTTAGGGGCAAGGGAGGAGGGGTTAGGAGCTGGGGCAAGGGGAGAAGAATTGGATTGGGTGAGGGGCTGGAGCAACAGCAGGGACCGGTGGTGGGATGGGTTGAGTGGAGGGTGTGGCAGGAGCAGAGTAAGACAGAGACTCAGATGATGAGGAAGTATGGAGAAATAAGTCTCTCTTATGCTGGAATTTTCTCATTTTCCTTTTTCTCCTTTTTAAATACTTTGCAAGGATTTTTACAGAAGCCATCATTTGTTCTATACTCTCCTCCACATTGTTCAATCTTGAGTTATAATTAAGCTGAGCTTGTGGTACCCTGGGTTGTTCTATATTAGAAGTGTGTTATAAAAATAAGGAGATGATCTCTATACTGCTAATATTACTAAGGCTAGTTATTATATTAATCTGTGATATTGATCTGAGGAAGCTTTGGTTTGGTTCCCTAATGGCTGGTGTAGGGACACCCAAGTCCTGCCACCCAGCTGGATGTTATAATAACTGCCCTTCTTTATAACAATGCCCAGACAGGATCCCTAAAGGTCAATGGATGGGTAACTCTTTCAGGTCCCATCAGGCTGATTGATTATTGGTATTGGGCTCTATCAGCCTTGGATAACGTTCATCTGACTGCGTTGCTCCCTCCCCAGAGTGGTGATGGAATAACTACTCCAGGAAGGTACTTAATAACTTTATCTATGTTCTTTAACAAGGGAAAGGAATGATGAGGAATGGATTGAGGAATAGGTGACCCTATCACTAAATCTATGACAATAATCCCTCAGGACTGTAGGCTGTTCAGTAATGCTGGGCTTGTTCTTCACTTCCTCTGGCTCAGCCTGGCCACAGCCCAACCAGAGTAAGGAAACTGTTTGGATGATGCAAATATTGATGATAGTTTCTCTCAGCTTCTTACTGCTAGTTGTTTGCCAGTCCTATAGCCTTCAGGAAATTCCACCCTTACCACTCTCTTCTTCTCCTACCCACTTCCCGGATCCCCCAGGGCCCCAGGATACCTAAATATCTAGCGATGGTTCAGGTGCCTAAATAACTAGGGATTCAGAGAGAATGAGAGGATCCATGGTCTGACCCACAGGTCAATCAATGTTCAAGATCAAATGTTCAAGGCAAGAGTTTAGGCAAGGCTCAGCCAAAGCAAAGCCAAGGTCCCCACAAGACAAGGGGTCCAAGGGCCCCTTGTCAGGGGCTGCCCAGGGTATTTATACGCTCTCTGCCCAACTGCCTTTCCTCCTGTCCTCATGGGCTCTGGGAACATTCTGCTCTTCCAACTGTCTTCACCTGTCAATCAAGGTGAGACTCTCAGCTCCCAGAGTCTGATTATGACAAGTGGCATTTTGCTTCTCTAGTATATCTAGGGTATTTCTCAAGTCTCTCCCGGAGAAGTAAAGATAGACCACTCCCCCTACAAGTATTACCATCACACCCAAATATAGTGCAAGATATATCCCTTGTAATACATTCTGTGGGATTAATAAACAGCAAAAAAAGGTCGTTTCTACAAGTTTGACTATGTAGTCGAAAGTCTGGACCCAGGTATTCACTAAGACATTCACTGGTTGGAACCACATTTTCATTTAGTTAATTGTTAAGTTGCCTGTAATTTTACTTTTTGTCAGTAGATGTCCCTATTGGGTAGGTTTTTCTTTTCTAAGGACTAAGTGTGTAACCTATTGTTTTTAAAATTATAATCTCATTTATTTCTGGCAGGCAGAAAAACAAAGCCTGTAGCTGAGGCTGAGTTCTATATTATGTTTAGGAGAGTTAGACAAAGCCTCTAGTTCAAGGCAGGATGAGTTTCTTTCAGAGACTAAGATTGGGAGGCTCAACAAGGTGGTGTAGCTGAAACTCTTTTCAGCTTCAAAAGTTCAATTTCAAAAGTCTGAGGGAGCTTTTTCTTTTCTCCTTCCCCCTGAGGCTAAAACTGCTAAAACCATGTGCTTCCCTCTTTGGGCCAAAGGGCAGCTGAATTCTAGCTGGCCCCACCAGGCTTTTGCTTCTCACTTAGATTTTAAAACTAGAGACACGTGAGGTTAAAGTAGACTCCCAGGAGTAGAACAAGGCTAAGACCTAATTTCAGCCTAAAAATTTATTCTCCCTAAAAGACGCTACTAATATGCTGAGTCGAATGCCTTCTGCTTTGGGTGTGGAGCAGAGCTGCTTCTAAGCTTTTTCAGGTGTGTCCCTGGGCTAGCTAAGAGACAAAGCAGTCTGCTAGTCCCCCAGTAAGGCAACTGAAAAATAGGATTCCTTCCCAGGTGAAACTGAGGGTCAGCTAATTGGGTTATTTGTTCCCTGAGGTAAGGGGGAGTCTCAGGGCCCTGCAGCTAAGATTAAAACTGGCTACTTTTCTAATGTATTTTAAAGCCTAAAGGAAAGAAAATGTTTTATCTCACCTGTCTGGCAGCTTTATGTAAATTGAAGATCCAAACAAGCTGTAAAAGGGCTGACTTGGAGATAGTAACAAAAGTAAAGGAAAAGTCAAGAAAATATAGGAAGACTGAGGGTATCCAAGACCTACATGGTCAGCCAAAATGTAATAGGAGAGATTAGATATTTAGGGTATGGTTGCCAGGGTAGAGCCTCCAGAAACACCAAGAGAGGAGAAAGGAAGTCAGCCTAACTTACCCATGTGACAATTCAGAGGGAAGCAGTCTGAGGTCTCACCAGAGATCCTTCAACACCAAGTTCAAAGTGCCAACTGCCTCCACAGGAAGTTACCATCATATTTAAAAGACAGCATCTTTTGTCACTTCCTGCATTCACTTCCAATTTCAAGTGGACAGATGGCAGCCAGTTACTTATTGTCACATGTGGGTAACAGACCTTCCCCTCCTCACTTAATTCTAAGTTGGGTGGCGTGACATTATTTCTGATGGCTAGAGCCTAACAATGAATGAAGATGAGCTAATTCCATTTACACACCAGCTCTGGGAAGGGGAAGGGAAGGAAGGGAGGGATACAATTTGAATCTTTTAACTTCAGAAAACTTAAATGGAAGATCATTATTACAGATAATTAATTGGTAAAACAAAATATCTTTAAGACAAAATAAAAGGAAAAAAAAAGGAAACTGAGAGGATTGTTAGGTGGATTGAGAACTGGGCCTAGGGACAGGAGATACTGGATTCAAATTTGGCCTCAGCAGGGGGCAGCTGGGTAACTCAGTGGATTGAGAGTCAGGCCTTAGAGACGGGAGGTCCTAGATACAAATCCGGCCTCAGACACCTCCCAGCTGTGTGACCCTGGGCAAGTCACTTGACCCCCATTGCCCACCCTTACCACTCTTCCACCTAGGAGCCAATACACAGAAGTTAAGGGTTTAAAAAATAAAATAAATAAATAAATAATTTGGCCTCAGCCACTTCCTAACTATATGATCCTGGACAAGTCACTTAACCTCCATTGTCTAGTCTTTACATCTCTTCTGCCTTGGAACCAATACTCAGTATTGATTCTGAGATGGAGGATAAGTGTCCCCTTCTGTGTCTGTACCTTACTCCTTGTCTCCACAAAAATTCTTTAGAGTTAGGTGCCCTTTTTTGTTGTCTGCTCATTTTCCCTATCTAATAATTGCTAGACTTGGGGGATGATGTGATGGTCTGAGTGCTGAGAGCTCTCCCTCTGCTGATTCAATTGACCCTTTAGATACTGATAGCTTAAAGGTGTAAGCTTTTTTTTTTTTTTTTAGGTGTAAGCTTTTGATCTCACTCAGATCTTGATCAAGTCAGAGGCTGATTAAATTCTAGCCCCAGGCTTAGGCTCAAGTTTTTGGTCTTATAGTGTACTTGATCCAATCGGGCACACTATTCATTGCCCTGCCTAGGAACTCAAGCCTGAGCTTTAGACCGAGTGTCACAACTATAGCTGATATTATCCCCATTTTTCAGATGATGAAACTGAAGCTTGGTGAGATTAAAGTGACTTTTCTATGTCAAAAAGCTAATAATTGTCAGAGGCAGAATTTGAACTCAGCCTCACTTGAAGTCTAGCATTCCATTTTGCTAGAATTTTATTTCATAGCATTTAATTGTATTTATTTTAAATTTTAATGGGTATAATAAGTCATCAAATGAGTCTTTAGTTAACATGGACCACTCAATAAGCATTTATTTTTTATTGTATTCCAGACATAATATAGACATAGTGGGACAGCTAGGTGGCACAGCCTGAAGTCAGGGAGATGCCTCAGTTTCCTCCTCTATAAAATGAGCTGAAGAAGAAATTGACAAATCATTACAATACTTTGGCCAAGAATATCCCAAGTCACAAAGAGTTTAACACAGCTGGAACAAGTAAACAACAAAATGTACTAGTCCAGCTAAGTTCTGGAGGAGACACAAAAAAAGACAAGTAGATCAGTGAAACAGAACAGACATAAAACAGACAGTTGTAAAAGATTATAGTAACCTTATTTTGACAAAGATAAAATTTCAAGTTTTTGGAATAAGAATTCACTTTTGGTAAAAAATTGTTGAGAAAACTGTGTCGATGTAGAAGCCAGAAGCCCTCAAACTTGTAGCCTAGAAAGATTTAAAGGAAAGTAATAGTTTGGAAAAACTTTAAAGGCAGTTTTTCAAATAGAGGTCTCTTATCTAAAATATATAGAGAACTTTGTCAAATATATAAGAATACAAGTCATTCCCCAATTGATAAATAGTCAAAAGATGTAAGCATATAGTTTTGGGATGAAGAAATCAAAGCTATAGATAACTATATGAAAAAATACTCTAAATTATTATTCATTAGAGAAGTGCACATCAAACCAATTCTGAGACATCATCTCAAACCTGTCAGATTGGCTAAGATGAGAAAAGGAGGAGGGGCAGCTGGGTAGCTCAGTGGGTTGAGAATCAGGCCTAGAGATGGGAAGTCCTAGGTTCAAATCTGGCCTCAGACACTTCTCATCTGTGTGACCCTGGGCAAGTCACTTAACTTGCCTAGCCCTTCTGCTTTGAGGCAATACAAAGTATTAACTCCAAGATAGAAAGTAAGGGTTTATTTAAAAAAAAATAAAATGAGAAAAGGACAAAATGACAAAAATTGTAGGAGATGTGAGAAAATAGACACTAGTACATTGTTGGTGGATCTGTAAATGATCCAACCATTTTGGAGAGCAATCTGGAATTATACTCAGTTGTAAAACTGTATACTTTTTGATCCAGTAATACCACTATTAGGTTTATTTCTTAAGGTGATTAAGGAAAAGGGGAAAGAAACTATATGTTCTAAAATATTTAAACAATTCTTTTTGTAGTGGCAAAGAACTAGAAACTGAAGGGATGTCCATTAGAAAATGGCTGAAAAAGTTATAATATATTATTGTAATGGAATACCACTATGCCATAAGAAATGACAAGCAAGATGATCACCCAAAAAACCTGAAAAGACTTATATGAAGTGATGCAAAGTGAAAAGAGCAGAACCAGGAGAATGTTGTATATAGTAACAACAATAATGTATGATGATCAGCTGTGAATGAAAACTGTTATCAACAAAGCAATGATCCAGGACAATTCCAAGGGACTCATGACAAAGAAGGCTATCCACCACCATGAAAGGAACAGATGGAGTCTGAATGCAGATTGAAACATACCATTCCTCACGTTATTTCCTACATGAATTTTTCTCTAGTGTAAACAATATGTGTCTTGTTTCACAATATCACAAACAGGGAAATATGTATTATATGATGATATATATATATATATGCATACATATAATCTGTATATTACCTGCCTTCTTGGGGAAGAAGGGAGGGAGGAGAAGGAGAGAGGGGAAAAGAATAGAGATTTTTGGATATAGGGAACATAAGAATTTGTTTCTTTTAAATATGTTTATTATAATGTATTACATATTTATAATAAATCATATGTATTATATTACTGTTATGATACATATTATATTATGTTATATATAAAAATAGTAATATATAAATAGTAATATATAAAAAAACACTTTACCTGTGTCATTACTGTCAATCTTAACCAATATTTATTGAATCTTTGGTACTATACATAGTATCCCTTTGATAATTCAATGGATCTATAATCTCACTGATATGGACACTTTCATCCAATGCAGATAGCAATTTATCCATAATTTTTCTAATTCTGGAGGTCTTAACTTCGATGTTTCCTCCATCAAGTCTTATGCATTAGAGGTTCTTTATTAATATTTTAATATGTTGTAAATATCAATGCAACCAGCTGTCTTTTCATTATCTCTTTCCCCTCACCCCCTTCCCCCCCATACATTAATAGCCCATCTCCTTTTCCAGTCATTTATGTCACTGACTTCTTTCATATTGTTTCTTGTAAACAATTGTTGGGAATACACTGCAGTGTATTTCCACCTATCATGTGTTTCTCTGTTTCCTTTTGGGATAACCATAATTCTAGTTCTTCCAAGATTGTGGTATTCAGTGACTCACGTCAATAGAGCATTACCAGATGAATATTGTTGTTTAAAAATAATTTTTTTTTTGGAGAGGGAGAAGGGTATTGCTTGGGATCATTGTTTCTCTTAAATTTCTAGTTTCTATTACATTCTGACCCTAGGTCATTGTCTATAAATGTGGTGCTTATGAGATACACATATGCCCACACACATATTGTATATATTGATAGACACTCAGTGGGTTGCCCATACAATTACATGTCATCATCTGACAATTACTTGTTTTTCCCTCTGGCTAAGCTGATCCCATTTCAATGGCTGTGGATTCCATTGAGTATACCAAGATGAAAGTAATAAGCACAATATTAACCTTCTATATGTATCAGAGTCCCCTTTGTCAGTCCAGGGAAGTCTGAGACTCTTTTCAGAATGTTTTTAAATGTGTAAAATTCATAGACAGCAACAAAGAACCTATCTCCCCTTGATGAGTATGAAAAGACCTGGCAAAGGTAATTGCCAAGCCACTGGAGGTGATCTTTGAAAGAACTTAGGTAACAGGAGGGGTATCACAGGACAAGAGGATAGCAAAAGCTGTCTCATTTTTCTGAGAGAAGGGAAGATAATAAAGTCTGAAAATGAAATTCTACAATGTATTATTAAAGGGATAGTTAGTGAATGTCTAGAAAAATAAGCAATGACCACAAAGAGCCAGTGTGATTTCCTTAAGACCAGATAATGCCAGCCTAGCAAAGAAGAACTACCGGGTGGTTTACAAAGGCTGGGGCAGCCAGCTTTTATCTGTCCAGGATGGAATCAACCTCCATCTATGCTGGACCCAGACATGTGGTCCTAGCCTGGATTTGATATTAGGGTTAGTTCCCTTTCCTCAATCTCTTCAGCTCATTAAAAGTCCTACCATGGGATTCCATGGACTATCCTACTCATGATACAGATTGTAACTTACATCTGGATCCCCCCCAAAGTAGATAATAAAAGAGGACACAATATAAATTGGATATAGCACAAGTAGTTTATTCCTACAGAGAGAGAAATGCTAAACATGGAATCACAGAACTGTTTTTTGTTTGTTTGTTTTTTTAAACCCTTAACTTCTGTGTATTAGCTCCTAGGTGGAAGAGTGGTAAGGGTGGGCAATGGAGGTCAAGTGACTTGCCCAGGGTCACACAGCTGGGAAGTGTCTGAGGTCGGATTTGAACCAAGAACTTCCTGTCTCTAGGCCTGACTCTCAATCCACTGAGCTACCCAGCTGCCCCCTCACAGAACTGTTTTAAGCAAGAGTCAGTAACTTACCTTATAACTGCATTACAGTCTGTTGGGAGGTTGGTAGTTAAGCTTCATTAAGACATAAATCACTTCAAAAGTCTTTTAATTAGTGATTCACATTTCACCTAGGCTGGGGATGATCAGCTCTGCTGGTTAACCAGGCTGGGCTTTGCCTCCCTTCTAGCAGTGGCCCTTCTCTCTGAGTACACTGGAGCAGTTTCCAGGAATTGTTTCTCTGTCACCATTCATCTCCTACTACTTCCAGGGACAGCACAGCTGCCATTCACAGGACTTTCTGGTCATCATTAGTCCTGGCCATGTCACCCAGAGTTACAGCTTTACCTAAAGTCAGGAAAGAACAAACATAAAAGAGTCAGACTCAGCCATGTGGTCCAGGGGACAAGGTAAGGTGCTGGACCTGGACTCGAGGACTTGAGTTCAAATCCTATCTCAGACACTCACTAGCTGTGTGATCTTGGGCAAATCACTCAACCTCTGCCTCAGTTTCCTCAACTGTAAAATGTGGATTATAATAGTACCTCCTTCATAGTTATTATGAGGATCAAATGAGATCATATCTAATAATAATAATGATGATGATGAGATATATATGCATAAATATATATGTGGAGAGAGTTTGCATGCAGGGAGTTCCCTATAGAGATGACATCCATATTAGCAAAATGTTTTAAATATATATATATGCACATATATACAACATATGATTGTAGCAAATACATATACGACACTTCGCTTTGTGGATGTCGTCTCTGTAGAGCACTCCCAATGTTTTAGACAGACAGAGGCATGCGTTTATGTGTAAATATCTCTATAGATAGTACTTTGCTCTATGGATGTCGTCTCTGTAGGGAACCTCCACACTGGAAATTCCCTCCACTGATCTAGATCAATTCATCTATAACTCTTAGAAAGTTGCCTAGAAACACTGAAAAGTTAACTTTCCTGTCACATAGCATGTATTGTCTAAATATAATTTATTGATATTAAAATAGACTACAGAGAAGATATGTATCTGTCCATGCCATGGTCATCTGGAGTGGCTTTTGTCATGATTCTAGACATATTGAGCATAGATGAGGTCAATATAGAAGCTGGTCAGCTGTGCCAGGACTATGGATTGATCTGAATAACTCCTGAGCACTGGAGTTTACACTATTTTATATCCATGTAAGGATTAAAATTGGGGGTTTTGACTCAATAAGAGAGTTATAAAATAATATTGTGGTCACCAATTTTAAAATATTATGGCTTAAGTGAAAATGACTTTTGTCAGCTTTTATGTACAAAGAGGTAGGAAGAACGAAATTAGAAAATGTAGATAGAGACAGATTCTTAACCAGCCTACCAGCCCTAAGAGCTTCTCCAGCAAAGTGAAGTCCAGTTCAGCACCCTGGCAGGAGGCTTCCTCAGGTCTCAATCTCTGGGTGGAGTCTTCAGTCCACCAAAGAAGCAAAGAGTCTTCCTCCAATCTGGCTCACCTAAGCAGAGTGAATCCCTGAATCATCAGGTTGGTCATTTTAGAGCAGTTTTCTCAAAGTCACTTCCTTGTGCTCCCCCACTTTACTGGAACCAATCTCAGCCTTCTAATTTGCCTAGCACTGCATGAGGATGGGTGGTGGGTGGGCAGTGGCCTTTGGAGATGTCACCTACTTAAATGACTTGTGAACTCTAGTACTTAATGGTTAAGTAGGGGTGCTTTGAGTTCTTGATTTGATTAGCTAAAAATAGACAAGGAGAGAGTTAATCCTCTTTTCACACTGTTATGTATAAAATCTTGCAACCATGTTTTCATGGGTTGCAAGCTGGCAGTTGCCAATATAGAACACAGAACATGGCAGAGGACCCAGGCCGGGTGCCAGGGTGACAGTTAAGTGAGGGTATAAAAAGGGGTCCCCAGACCCCTGACTTCACTTCTGACTCTGAACTCCAGGGTTAGGGAGGAAAGGGTGGAAAAGTGGGCCCCTGGGTGGTCAGGGTGGTTTTGGGTAGATTCTTTAGACAGGTAGGAACAACTACCATTGCTAGCCAAATTCAACAGCTCTTTGGCATACCCAACAACCCTTATTATAAACAAGAGACAAATTCTAGGGGCAGCTGGGTAGCTCAGTGGATTGAGAGCCAGGCCTAGAGACGGGAGGTCCTAGGTTCAAATCTGGCCTCAGACACTTCCTAGTTGTGTGACCCTGGGCAAGTCACTTGACCCCCATTGCCTACCCTTACCACTCTTCCACCAAGGAACTAATACACAGAAGTTAAGGGTTTAAAAATAAAAAAAAAAAGAGAGACAAATTCTACTATCAAGACATCACCATCTGACCCAGGGTTTGGGAGTCCTGGGTCAGCAACCAAGAGTATCAGAGTTGAGATTGCCCTCAAGGCTTTCTCACACTGTTGCACCTAAAGAAGATTTTTCTGTATTTCCTTAAGTAGTTTAGTGATATTATTTAATCAAGATCTTAGCTTACCTTCAGCCACTTTCCAACTCCCTTTTACCTGATTCAATTTAATTACCAATAAACCCATTTAACCTCAAGCTTAAAGATATTTGAAGCCATTGCCTTTACCTTTATCAAGGGCCAAATATCACCAGCAGTCAGATCAGATTATTAGCTCTGGTTGGCAACCTTTATCATACAGTTTGGTTTCAGGAAGTCCCAGCCTCCTTCCTGGAAACTATATCAACCGTCCAATAGAATTGTTTCCAACTCCAAGGGCAGAGGCAAAGAATCCTGATCTTAAAGGGGTCTTGGTTTTGCTAGTGAAAGAATTCATCTGCCTCTCATTCAGCTTAGGTGCAGGACCCCTGTTACACATACCAACTTCTACATCTGCCCAAGGGCCCCTTGGGCTGGCCTTATATAATCTACACTCCATCCTGTTGTATTGCAGTTAGCCCCTGCATTCCAACACCCATTAGGACAAAGGACACTGATACATCAATGCACCATTCTAGGGTAAGCAAACCTAAAGCAATATTGTATGCAGCCCTCATTTGCCTTTAAACTACAGGGTGACCTGGGACAAATGGCATTAATCTTGGTATGTCTATATTATGAAACAATTGGGATAGATGATTCCCAAAGTTCCTTCTGGTTCTAAAATCATATGATAATGTAAGTATGATGTTATATTAACTCCCATTACTCATTTTCTAATTAGGGGCAAATATTTGTCTTGAGTCCCAATCCTAAACATTCTCTTTCAACAGACCGGTCTAGAAATCAAGTGGCAAATCATTTAATTTAGACAAAATAGCTAAGAAAATGCAGAAAAACTAACAATAGTTATTATGCCCCCCATTCACAAATGGATATAGTCTGCTTCAGTCTCTAATGCCTATATTGGGGAGGCAAAAACTCTCCAGGCAGCATGAAATTCTGAAGTAAGGAAGAATTGCATGGCTCGGACACTTCTCAGACCTGAATTTTCTCCTGCTGTATCATACAGCAACCACCTGAATCTTCTGGCTTCTTCTCTCTACCTCTCCTAAACCAGCTCCCTTAGAGAGCTCCTAGACTCTGTTTCCACTGCTACTACTTTCTGGATCTGCCACTCTGAAACTTGGCCTTTTTTGCTGTTCTTTGACTAAAAACTGCCATTTGTTGCTTCAGTACTGAACAGCGATTGCCATCTGTCGAAGCTGTCATCTGCTATTGGAATGGCTCCTTCTTCTTCTGGTGAGTATAATCACTCTTTCAGAATGAGCTGGCCATAGGGCTGGTCAGGGCATGTTCAGCTCTTGTAAGTCAGGATTACCCTTACCCACCTGACATGCTAAAAGGTCACCAAAATAGCTTGCTTTCTTATTGTCTTCACAGAAAAGGCTCCATCTATCCTTATTTGTAGTTGATTTTGTTTTTGTTTTTCAATCATATCTAACTCTTCATAACTGCATTCAGAGTTTTCTTGGCAAAGGTATAGGAGTGATTTGTCCTTTCCTTTTCTGGATCATTTTACAGATGAGTAAACTAAAGCAAACAGAGTTAAGTGACTTGCACAGGGTCACACAGCTAGAAAATGTCTGAGGCTAAATTTGGAAGACCAGGGAAGAATAATACCTCCAGTATGAGGGCTGCTTTTCAAGGTTACTTTCCTCCTTTGGTGTGGTCTGCCTGCCACCCAGCTCTCACCTATGGCTCCAAGAAGATGTAGTAAGCACGGTGCCCAAATCCAATAAAACCATCTTGGCAAACAGCCTAAACCAGTTTGAGGGTAGCCTACAGGCTTCAAACCTATTGATGAGTTGAGTGTGGTGGTGCCTACCTCAAGTATAAGACCTCCCCTGGTAGAATGGGCAGAGGAGAACAACTCATTCCAACAGCCGTGAAGGTAGTGGAAGCAGACATGGAAGATATCAAGGTCATCCATTGCAGCCTGGACTATTGCCAGTTCTTCTGACTTTTGACTTGCTACTGGACTTCAATGACTCTGGAAGACAGAATGAGACTGAAGACTTTATGCAACTCTGCCTGACTTAAATCCAATTCATGAGCAAGTCAAGACATCATGGGTATTGAGAGCCAGGCCTAGAGATGGGAGGTCCTAAGTTCAAATCTGGCCTCAGACACTTCCCAGCTGTGTGACCCTGGGCAAGTCACTTGACCCCCATTGCCTAGCCCTTACCACTCTTCTGCCTTGGAGCCAATATACAGTATTGACTCCATGATGGAAGGTAAGGGTTTTAAAAAGAAGATATCATGGGTAATCTTTGAAAACAAAGGAAAATAACAACAAATATATATGTAGTGATAGTGCTAAATAGCAATCTATTATCTTGAAAGGATTTGAGTTTTGGGAGAAGTATTTTGTTGATGTAAATGTAACCTAGGCATGTCTGGGGATGCTCAGTTCAGCTAGAATGGAGGTACCCTGAAGGAACTTTGAAATATGTCTAGATTGCCTAACATGGAGACCTATTCTTCCCCTGCCATGAAGGTGGGGGTAGCCTCCTTTGATTGACTCCAAGGTTGCCATGGCTTGAACTTCTGGGTCCTGTGGGGATCACTTCTACCACCTGAGCCACCCAGCTGAGAACAAACAATGGAGAAAAGAAACAATGCCCCTAGGTCCATTTCTCAGAACTGGGTTAAAAGAGAGAGAATAGGGGAAAGCAAGCCCTACTCCTGTGATGGGCAAACATGCCAGAGAGAGCACTCACAGCCCTCTCTGTGGGCACAGCCACTATCGCCCCAGTTCCCCAGAGTTGTTACTATAAGCCAGAGGGATGCAGAGCTGGGCTGCTCCCTTCCCCCTCTCCAGCATTCCTGAGGACATCAACCACCCCTCTAAAGGGTTTGCCATCACTGCCCTACTCTTTTCACCACTTGAATTCATTGCACCTAGGCTGTGGATGAACTATGATGTGGTCAATGTCATAAGATCATAAGAGGCAGACTTGAGATTTAAATCCAGGTTTTCTGACTTCAAATTCAGTGTGTTCTTTTTTACTTTTTTGAAGTGACCTCTAAAATACTGTATAACCTAACATTTAATTTAACTCAACTTTGTTTCTTTTTTGATCTAAAAAAACCAACAACAAAACAAAAACACTTACTTTTGTCTTAGTATCAATACTAAGTATTGGTTCCAAGGCAGAAGAGTGGGAAGGGTCAGGCAATTGGGACTGTGACTTGCTCAGTGTCACATGGCCCTCTTTGATCTTTATAGTTTATTCTGGATTGTAACTGTTCTTTGTTCTATTAATTTTCCAGTAGCCGTTAGCCAAAAAAGAGAAAAATTCTATCTTTTCCTGACCTGATGAAGGCAAACATTTAAGAAGATAGGGTACTCATGTGCCAT
This sequence comes from Gracilinanus agilis, assembly GCF_016433145.1. Lineage (NCBI taxonomy): Eukaryota > Metazoa > Chordata > Mammalia > Didelphimorphia > Didelphidae > Gracilinanus > Gracilinanus agilis. The sequence continues at coordinate 181,159,058 of NC_058134.1, read as the reverse complement.
TTGCTAGCTTCTGTGTTCCACTGGTATCCTCATGATTTCAAGAGAAAATGAGGAAAGTCCCCTTAACACTGGGTGAACCTTCTGTGATGAACTTATGGGAGGACATAGAAAAGGGATGCATTGAATATACATGGCTGTGATCTACATCATTGGAGGGAGCATTTACCTAAGATCATAAAATCATCTGGGTATTTGGGTTTATACATGATACAGGAGAAAGAGATATTGAATCAAAGGAACTGGATTTGAATATTAATTCTGTTGCTTACTTATTGGGTGGTTATGAGTAAACCACTTAGCCTGTTTCTTCAAGTGTAAAATGAAAAGATTGGACAAGACGACAACTAAGATTCCTTCTAGTTCTAAATCTGTGGTCTTTTTTTGAGAGGGGATGATGGTCAAGGCAATGGAAAATCAGGTAGAGCCATCAGACTTTCTGGAAATAATGTTACAAATACTGATTTTAGACAATTCTTGGTGTTGTCTTTATTTCAATTGGTTTTCCTGGACTATATTTTTTTTTAAAATTGATTTTACAGTGGTCAATTTTTGTTATTAGGAAACGTAGTTATCTAGTAAGCAGTGACAAATCTTTCTACTTATGTTGTAACTAACTTTTCTGGAAGTTGACATTCTTATTTCTGAAGGGTGGGACTCTTTTATAGACTTGGGTACTGTTAAAAACTGGCATGAGTTTCCTGGAGAATCAAAGACACTCCCCAGTTCTGGCTAATCTTTTATTTTAAAAAATTTCCTCCCAATTGTATGTAAAAACAATTTTTATCTTTCATTTAAAATTTTTTTAAATTCCAAATTCTCTTCCTCTTTTCTTACCCTCTCTTCTCATTGAGAAGGCAAACAATTTGATATAGGTTATACTGTGCAGTCATGCAAAACTTATTTCCATGTTAGTCATGTTGTGACAGAAAACACAGACAAAAAAAAAAACAACACAACCTAACAAAGAAAAATAAAGTTAAAAAAAAGTATGCCTCAATTTGCATTCAGATTCCAGTTCCTTTTCTGGAGATAGATAGCATTTTCATCATAAATCCTTTGGAATTGTGTAAGATTTAGAATTGGTTTGACTAAATATATGAATTAAAATAAGTGAATTGTGGTCACTGATTATAAAAATAATTAACTTCACCAGTCAAAATGATTGTAAGCAGCTTTTATTTACAATTGGGTAGAGATATGAAATATAGGAAAGAGGTAGAAAATGTTGTCTAGCGACAAATACCCTAAATCCTAGACTGTGAATGCAGATCTGAAAGCAAGTCTCACCAGAATCCAAAGTCCTTTAATTAATTAGGAAGCTGAAATCCAAAGAGCCAGGAGATGCTGAAAAGTTCACAGAGAACCTTCAGCAGTTGAGAGGCTAAGACCACCAAGAATCTCACCAGAGCTCACACTGAAGGGAGGGTCCCACCAACGGAAAGGGAGGGTCTCCTCGCAGAGAACCAAGGAAGCAAAGAGTCAATCTTGTCCTCTATCTCACCTTTTATTGTCCTTTTTCCATGTCACTTCCTGTCTCTCTCCCACTTCACAGGAACCATTCACAGCCTCCCAATTTGCCTAGCACTACTAGGGTTGGGGGGGGGGGGGGGACAGTGTTTGTGGCCTTTGGGGGTGTGAATTAGTATGTGACTTGTGAGCTCTCTTACCTAGTGACTTACCAAGTGCTACCTAGGGAAACTTCAAATTCTTGATTTGATTAAATTAAAGGTTGCTAATTGATTACATTTAAAAATAAACTAAGAGAGTTCAATTCTCTCTTCACAATTGTCTTAAATCATTAGGTCATTGTATTTCTGAAAATAGCAAAATCATTCACCATTCACAATTTATTGTCATACAATTTTGCTGTTCCTATGTACAATATTCTCCTGGTTTTGCTCACTCCATTTTGCATCAGTTCAAATAAATCTTCTCAGGATTTTCTGAAAGCATCCTGCCCATCCTTTCTTTAGCACAATAGTATTCTATCACAATCCTATACCAGCCATTGTTATTCAGCCATTGTTGAAGTCATTTTCCAATTGAAGGGCATCCCTTCAGTTTCCATTTCTTTTCTGGCTAATCTTTTAAAAGATTGACTTTAGCAACATGAGAAATGTATAGACAAGTAGATGATAGAATTTTAGAGAAGACTTTAGGAATCATCTACTTTAACTCCTCTTATTTATTTATTTATGTGTTTGTTTGTTTTTCAAAAACTCTTACCTTTTGTCTTAGCAACTCTAAGACAGGATAAGGGTTAGGGACACAAAGCTAGGAAGTGTCTGAGGCCAAATTTGAACCACATCCTCCTCACTCTGGGTCTAGTACTCTATTCACTGTACTACCTTGCTGCTCCTGTCAATGCCCTAATTTTAAAGATAAAGTAACTGAAGTCCAGAGAAGAAGAGGGACTGGCACAAGCTTATGACAAGAAGTCAAATGTTTGGGGGACTTTTTTTTCTTGATGAGCCTAGAATTAACAAAAGGCATTTGTTTCAGAAATTAAAATTTTTTTAGACCCTTCTCTTTTAGAATCAATACTAAGTTTTGGTTCCAAGGCAGAAAAGCAGTAAGAGCTAGGCAATTGAAGTTAAGTCACTTACTCGCAGTCACAAGCTAGGAAATGTCTAACTCTATGGAGGTAGGAGATGGAATGTTGTTTTGAGGCACTAAAAAGAGACAGTTTTGCTAGACCTATTCAATTATCAAGTCAAATGTTCAACATTATTTATTAAGTGCTTACTATTTGCTACACTGGTAATGCAAAGGCCAAAATAAAATATCTGCCCTGATAGAACTTATTATATTCACTTGGAGCTATACAAAGTTTATGCAGTGGGTAGGTAGGTGGCATAGTGGATAAGAGTGTATGACCTGGAATTAGGAAAGCTCTGATTTACCTAGAGGGACACAGTTAGTGGAATCAAAGGCTTGATTTGAATCTTACTCTTTCAGGTATGGAGGGAAACTTTCTATATAGTACACCAAACTGCTGCCTCCTTATGGATGTCTCCAACAATCAATTATTGTCATAAAGGAAATAGAATATGTCATCCCCAGTATTGTCGTTCAGTCCTTTTCAGTCATGTCCAAGTCTTTGTGACCCCCTTGGGTGTTTTCTCTTAGCAAAGATAAGGGAGTGATTTGCCATTTTCTTCTCCACCTCATTTTATAGATGAGAAAACTAAGGCAAACAACATTAAGTGACTTGCCCAGGGTCACAAAGCTCTTAAGTATCTGAGACTGGATTTAAAATTGGATCTTCCTGACTAAGATCAGAACTCTGTGTACTGTATCACCTAGCTGTCCAGTAGTTTAGCTACCTGTGAGCTTTTTACTACCCTTTAGATTGTAAGCTCCTAGAGGGTTACAGATTGTTGTTCTTTCATTACTTCAAAACTCAAATATTTGACGGATTTAATTTTAAAAGATTCAATAAATTTTACAGAACTTTCTTAAAAAAAAAAAAAGAACTCCAAACTTCATTCCCTCCAATTTGTAACCCAAATCCAGGTATCCACCTTGATTCTTTTCTTTTGTGTGTTTGCCCTGAAACTGTGTACCATGGGATTTCAATCTCTAGAGCTGTGAGAACCATTTATTGTAGTCTAGTTTTTTTGGCAGCCTCTATCTCCTTTCAGAGGCAGACGATGATGTGATTTGTTTTTTCTACAAGCAACTTAACTTTCTCTGGTATTTCTGGGAAGGCTTTATAGTTTCCTGTTGGGTGGGAGTTTGATCTTCTGGATTTCAATTAAGTCATATTTTCCTACTCCACTTTAAATGCACAGAAATATGTTTCTCCCTCTGATTGGATGGCTCCTCCCAGAACCTCTTTTTAGGAAGGATCTCTAAGGCAACCATCTCTTTGTTTACTACTAGGTGCAATCTGAATTTCTCTGTCAAGCCTCTTCTCCTTTCCCCCTATTCCTTTAGCTTCCTTTTTTGTGTGATCTTCCCCTGTTAGAATGTAAGCTTCTTGAGGGCAGGAATTATCCTTTTGTTTGTATTTGTATCCCCAGCACTTAGTATGATGTCTAACACTTTAGTAAGTGCTTAAATACTTGCTAAGAGTTGCTAGGTGGCTCTGTGGAGTCAGGTCTAGAGAAGGGAGGTTCAAAAGTGGCCTCAGCCATTTCCTAGCTATGTGACCCTTAGCAAGTCACTTAATCCCCATTTATCTAGTCCAGTGATTCCCAAAGTGGGCACTACCGCCCCCCTGGTGGGTGCTGCAGCAATCCAGGGATGAGGTGATGGCCACACACTTTTTTTGTATTACATTCTATTCTGAGTTCAATAAATAGTTTCATAATTTCCAGGGGGCGCTAAGTAATATTTTTTCTGGAAAGGGGGTGGTAGGCCAAAAAATTTTGGGAACCACTGGGCTAGATGATATGAGAAAGGTCCTCAGATGCAGTGGAGAAGGGAAGGGAGAAGCCCAGCCCCAGAAGGGAGGGTTGCAGCCCAGCCCCACATCCCTCTGGCTTTCTAGCAATGAACTCTGGCAAACTCTGTGCTGGGGCAATGGTGCATGTACCCACAGAGAGGGCTCTGAGTGTTCCTTCTGGCACATGTGCCATAGGTTCACCACCACAGATGTAGGTTCTCTTCCAATGATTCTAGCCACCACTGATAGTGTTTCCTCCAATATAGTGAGGAGGTCCCCTGTACCCCAGTTCCATTTAATTACTAACAGTCAGATCAGCTTCTACAAAAGTACATTTGCTTCAGATATAATAACAAATATACAAACATGCTCCCCAACACATAGGGCATAAATCCTTCTTTGCCCTTCCTCAGAATCTGGGGAGGGGATGGATATTAGTTCCTCTATATTATAGTCCTAAATTCCAAGTCTACATCCCCCTTTCCTCTTTTAGGCTCAAGTTCCAGTTATCTAAGAGTCTTGGGGTGAGGTTAGCTGGCTTTAATGTCCTACCTTGAACCCCAGCTCCAAGATTGCCATGGCTTAGGTCTGGTATCAAAGGGGATTCCATAGCCTATACCAGAACAAATGAAACAGAACCCCCAGAAACCTCAGGCTCATATCCCAGGACCTCCATGTCTTAAAAGAGAAGGAAAGGTAGCCCTTCACCTCACCCTTGTCAGTTCTAGGTACCCTTAGTGTGAGTAAACCTTTACCATCTCTGGAAGTTAAACAGGAAAGAAAGGGTCTCACATTGGTGATTTTAAAAGACACAGCCTGTTTAAAGAGGCTACTCCAACCTCTGTGGGTAATATGTGGGGAATATAGGATATTTTCTCCTAGAAGAAGGGAGCTTCCATATTAGGTGGGCTAACAATGCTCCAAAGACTCCATTACAAGGAAAACAGCCTAAAATAAGGGAAAGGGAAGTGTGAAACTTAAATAAAAATGACTACCGAGGGGCAGCTGGGTAGCTCAGTGGAGTGAGAGTCAGGCCTAGAGACGGGAGGTCCTAGGTTCAAACCCGGCCTCAGCCACTTCCCAGCTGTGTGACCCTGGGCAGGTCACTTGACCCCCATTGCCCACCCTTACCACTCTTCCACCTATAAGTTAATACACAAAAGTTAAGGGTTTAAAATAAAAAAAAAAAAAAAAAAAAAAAAAGACTACCGAAGTAGCAATCACAAGAGCCTTTAATTAGAGGAAGGAACTACAATTCAGGGGTCACCCAATCAGGAGTACAGGAGGGTCATGCTGAAGATACCAAGGCCATCCACTACATCCTAAGTCATCATCAGTCATCTTAACTTTCATCTCGCCACTGGACCTTGATGACCCTGGAAAAGAGTGAAACTGACGATTGTACAACTCTGCCTCCTTTAAATCCATTTCCTACACAATCAAGACATCACCCTATGATACCACTGGTCCTCTTTGAAAAATGGAGGATGAACAACAGCTATCTTTTTCTCTGGATGGTGCATTGTTTATTTGAATCAAAAAAGTGTTAAAGACCCTATTTTTTTAGTATGTTTAGTTTTATGATAATTTATCAATTAGTTTTCAGAGTAAACCTACTTTTTTCCTTATCAAAGAGATCTTTAAAATTTTTTTTCTTTATTTTATTGCAATAATAAATTTAGGTGTAACTTTTCCATAGTTAAATGATTCATGTTCTCTCCCTCCCCTTTTCTCTCCCCCTCCCAGAGCTGACAAACAATTTCACTGGGTTATACATATATTGTTGCTCAAAACCCATTTCCATATTATTCATATTTGTAATAGAGGGATCTTTCTAAAACCAAAACCCCCAATCATATACACACAGAACCATGAGATAAGTCCTATGTTTTCATCTGCATTTATATTCCAACAATAGTTTCACTAGAGGTGGATAGCATCCTTTCTCATAAGTCCCTCAGTATTGGGGTCCCTGGATCATTATATTGTTGTTAGTAGCAAAGTCAAAGAGATCTTTTTATTAGGGAATTTGGCCTACAATTGGACTACAAAACCAGAAGAGAACCAATAAGCTATATTAAATTAGAATGATTTTCTAATCTCCACCCCGCCATGAATTAGCAACTACACAAAGTTGTGACCCAGTGGCTGGGTCTAGATGCTCTGGGAGGCAGATAACCTACTGGGAGGAGGAGGAGAAGAATGTGACTCAGTGGTGTGTAAGCGTGCATGTGTAGGTATATGAGTATGGCTGTGAATGCATATGGGAATGCAATGCTCATTTCTTCTTTTTTTCCTCTAATAATTCTCAAAACTTGTTAACTCAAAGGTAACATAATGCTAAACAATTAAAAGGCAAAAAAGCCCAAACCCACAATTCCTTTTTTCTCAAGTGGTCTCTTGATATTTCTTTTATTATTCAGATGTGATTTGGGGCCTTATGTTCACAAACATAAGTTATAAAATTTTCAAAGGAATTGTTCTGCTTTAGTTTTTGAATTATCTTTTTAAATAAAATGCTTAAAACAGTGTCTGGTACATAGTGGATATTATACAAATGTTTATTCTCCTCTTCTTTGTTGTTTCTTTTTGTTTTTTTACATCACCTTGATTTCTGAATATGTCTTTCCCCTTTCTCCTATCTAGCTACCCTTAATATATATATATATATATATATATATATATATATATATATTTTGTTGTTGTTGTTGTTGTTGTTATTGTTGTTGTTATATATTCTTTCCAGATCTTTTAGGGTAGGAAAAGGCTGCTGAGTCTCATTGGGGAAAGAAGTAAAGAGTCTGAAAAAGGAGCCAAGATAATTTTGAAGGTTAAGATTTGGAATGATTAAACCATAACCCTGAATTTGGAATGTTCTAAGGTATAAAGGTAATACAAACTAGTGAGTTTGTGTGCCCCTGATACAAATAGAGGTAAGGGAGAAGGATTTGAACCTTCCTGCTGTATAAAAGTTCTGTTGTATTGGGTTTTTTTTTAAATCACCAAAGCTTTAAAAAATGCAACCTTGAGTTATGAACTGGTATAGTTATTTAAGAAAGCAATTTGTAATCATGCAAAGAAAGTGACTAAAATGTTTATGCTCTTAGATCCAAGGAGTCCATGCCAAGGTCAGTGAGAAAAAGAAAGGTCCTATATACATGACAATATTTATAGTAGTACTCTTTGTGGCAGCAAAGAACTGGAAATAGAGTACATATCCATATAGGGTATAAAGAATGCAAGGCTTGGTATCAGAAAGATTCTTCTTCCTGAGTTCAAATCTGGACCCTGTTTGCCTCAGTTTCCGTATCTGTAAAATGACCTGGAGTAGGAAGTGGCAAACCACTCCAGTATCTTTGCCAAGAAAACCCTAAATAGGGTCATGAAGAATAGCACATGACAGAAAATAACTAAACAACAACAATATGTGTGTATATGTGTGTGTTTATGGAAAAAATAGCCACCATATAATGAAAATTGAATGCTGTAAAATCATAACTAATTCTTGGCCAGAAAAAAGATTTTTTTTTACAGAAGTAGGGATCCATGGGTATGGAATAGTATATATAACATCAGGTGGGGTCTTTTTTTAGATATGTTGGCTAATTTTCTGGAACTTATTTCTTTTCTTCCTCATATAAAATATTCCTTATTATAAAGGATATCTCTCTTGGAGTAGGTAAGGGGAGAGACATGATGGGAGATGTAAGTGATATTAAAAGAGAAGGCATAAATAAAATTTATTTTTAAAAATAGCTGTCTATAAGAAATGATAAATAAGATGATTTCCAAAAAAGCTGGATCTACATGAACTAATGCAGAGGGAAATAATCAGAACTGGAAGAACACTGTACACAGTAACAGCAACGTTGTCTGAAGATCAACTGTGAAGACATGGCTGCTCTCAGCAAGGCAATGATCTGGGACAATCCTAAAAGACTTATGGTACAGAAATGCTGCCCACCTCCAAAGAATTGTTGGAGTCAGTGAATGAATCAAAGCATACTATCTTTCACATCAGTATATTTACAGTTTTATTTGGGGGTTTTGGTTTTATATGAGCGTGTTTTTACAACAATGACTAACATGGAAGTGTGTTTGCATGATAGTACATGTATAGCCCAAATTAAATTGCTTACCATCTCCTAGTCAAGGGAGGAAGACAGTTTGGATATTTTAATTTTGGAAAATATATGTTTAAAATTATTATTACATGTAATTGGGAAAACAAAATATCTTAGAATAAAAAAATACATTTCTTTGGGAAAAAAATTAGCAGTGTCTAAGGCCCAGAAACTTTGAGTTAACAGTTCTAGTTTTTAAGATAACAATTTCAGCCTTGAGCAATAGGAGCAGGGGAACCTTCCTCCCAATTATTTTTTCTTTTTAAAAATAAATTGCGATTGACAGATTTTGTTTTACATCCCTTATATTTCCCAATGTATTTCTCCCTCTTCTCCCAGAGAGTAATTTCTTATAACAAATACAGGGGGGGAAAATCAGTTCAGCAAAGCTAACCAATATCTAGCAAAAGTCTGACATTGGGATCAAATATTCCATGTCTATAGTCCTCTACCTTTGCAAAAAGTTGAACTCAGTAAAATTAACCAACATTTAGAAAAAGGGGGATATTATATACAGTAATACTCCATACCCACAGCCCCTTCCTTTCTGTAATTGTTATCAGTGTAATCTAATTAACAAGACAAGTAGGTGATCCATGAGTACAAATTCTCAGACAAAACTAGTGGTGTGACTCTGGGCAAATCTCTTCCTTTCTGTCTGTGTCACTTTCCTTATCTCTAAAGTGGGGCTATTAACAGCACTTTACTTCCCAGGGTTATTGTGAGGATACAATGAAATAATTTGTAAAATGCTCTGCAATCCTTAAGGTACTATATAAATGCTAGTTATTATTGTTTGTTAACATTACTATTATTAATCCTGAAGTCTAGTGAGGGAAGTACCATGCTTGGATTTGGGATTATGTTCTTGCTTCAAAAGCTCATCAGTTATATGGCTTCATCATGGTCCCTTGTCCTCTTGGAGCCTGAGTTTCCTCATATTTATTCTGTATTGCCTACATCACTGAGTTGTTTTTAGAACTCAGATTGTATACAAATATGTGTGTGTGTGTGTGTGTGTGTGCATACACATAATACCTATCTATATCTACATGAGTATATGTATTATGTAGGACCAAAATTATATATTTATATCTCTATGTCCTTATACACACCAATGTTTATATCTAATCTAATCTCTTATCTATCAGACTTTTCCTATTTTTAGGCACATTATCAATGTCTATATTTAATTATCTATCTATTGAGCATCTTTTTCCTAACCTTAAATAAAATATTAATCAACCATCATTGATTAGTTTACATTTTATTTTGTTTAAATGGCCAGTTCTTTGTTTATTATTGAATGAAGAGCTCTGTTTTTAAGCCCAAGTCAGCCTCCTGCTGAGGAGGTCCATGTGACAACATGGTCAGAAGTAATTCCCATCCACCCACTCAACCCCTAACCTAACCACCTGGACACTACCTAAGAACTGGGGCGACTTCCAGGGGTTTTGTAAGCTTTATTTCACAGGTGTTAAAATCCTGATGTGGATTTGGACAAGATTTCTATAATCCTTCTAGTGGAGCAATCACATATTGGGAATATTTACCTGAATAATTTGGAACTATTCCCTCTCTGGCAAATGATTATTGGGAAAGCTTATGGTTTTGTATGTCTGGTGTCTAAGGGTATATACCAGCACATCATAGGCTAATTCGGTATGGGTAAAAGTAGTTCTCTAGTAGTTATAAAGAATAAGAGAACTGAGAAATATGGAAGCATAATATTAGAGCTGTGACTCAATGAGACAAGCTTTAAATGAAATTTCAGAGGATTGAAAAAAAAATTGAAAAGGAATTCAATCCTCTGAAATTTCATTTAAAACTTGTCTCACCAAATCAGAACTCTAATTAATACGTGAAACTTCAACCCCTTCTTCTATGGGGTGGTGTGGGGCATCCTAACTCCCCATGGGAAAGTGGCTGCATTTCTAGGTTTTCATTATCTCCAAAAGATATGAAAGAATTTCCACCCTCCAGGGAAGGCACAAATCTACAGGTTTTTGTGAGATAGACAATTTATTAATGCACTGGTAATAATACTGCCACTGCCCGTTTAAGCCATACAAATATGAAATAACAAATCTTCCAAAGTCTGAGATGCAGAAGTACTTCATGTATGATCAGTACTATAGTAACAATCCCAAACCAAATGAGGGTGTGATTTACTTTGAGGCAAACGCCCAAACATGCATTGATGAGCACTATTCTTTGCCTATGCTTTCCAGGGACATTGAACATCTCTATGATCTGGTTCAGGAGATAATAGAATCAAACATGTAGTTAAAGGAAGAAAAGAGGTAGATAGGAACAAAGTCCCAGGTGCTAAAAGACTTTGTTATGAAGTCTCTCTTACTGGAATTGTCTGCAATAGGGAGAATGCCCCAGGTGGCATAGGCATCACACTTAGTAAGTTATATAGTGATTTTCATAATAAGATTAGTTTGGTAAGGCTTTGCTCAGAACACTTTCCCCTTGGCATTAAGCTTTATTGTCTATGTAAATTCAGCCTATGCACCTGTCTATGAGTCAACAAAAGAAAAAGAGAAAGTCAACAAAAACAGATGGTAGGTGGAAAGAATGAAGGGTTATAAATGAGTTGCCAAGCTTGACCCTATCTTTGTATATATTTATCACCTCTTATTCAGTTTTGGAGAAAGATATTTTCACTCCTTTCTTAATAGCCAGTTCTCTTTACCTGTCCTCCAATTGCCTTTAAACACACACACACACACACACACACACACACACACACACACACACACACACCCTTACCTTCCATCTTAGAATCATTTCTGTGTGTTGATTCCAAGGCAGAAGAAAGGTAAGAGTTAGGAAATAGATTAAGTGACTTGCCAGGGTCACACAGCTAGGAAGTGTCTGATGTCACATTTGAACCTGGGACCTCCCATCTTCAGGGCTGGTGCACTATCCACTGACCCACATAGCTGCCCCAACTATTACTTTCTTAAACATTAAAAAATTTTCTATATTTTCAGTTCTAAATTTTCTCCTTCTCTTTACCCCTTCCTATATCCACTGAGAAGTCAAGAAATACAATACCCATTATACATATGATGACTATTAATTTCTATGTCACATTTTAGAATGCTATTTTCTTTCCCTGTTATTAATTTTCCTTGGCATGTGTTATGATGATTATGTAGCAAATTTGTATATGAATGAGATGTGGGACTAGAAACTTATAAAAAGGGACAAGTAGGTGGCTCAGTGGATTGTGAACCAGACCTGGAGATGGGAGGTTCTGGGTTCAAATCTATCCTCCATACTTCCTGGGCAAGTCACTTAACCCCCATTGCCCAAGTCTTATTGCTCTTTTTCTTTGGAACCAATACACAGTATTGATTCCAAGATGGAAGGTAAAGGTTTAAAAAAAAATGAAATTTATGAAGAGAAGACAAGGAGTTTTGGAGAGACAAGGAGAATTTAATGGGTATCAAAGATGAAGAATCTACTGATTGTAGCAATTACTCAGTACCTCCAGTAACTTGTATAGAAATAGATAGCCAGTATATGTAATATTTGTACAGATAACACAAAATTTCTTACAACACTTGTAAACAAGAACTTATTGTGTAAGATGGAATCCTCTGGGATCAAAAATGTTTGACTATTTTACTGTGATCCTATTTGATCCAGGATTAGATGATTCTTTTTTTTTTTTAAAGACTTCCATGCCAACAAATTAGCAACTCATTATGTAAGGGGAGAAGGTGAACAGGGGGCTTACTGGTCTTTTCTATGTGGCACATCTGAATATTAAATCTGTGCAGTGTAGGTAAATAGATCAGTGGGAACTGGGTAAATGACAGGTTTCTCCAATTTAATTCCCCTCCATTTTCTTTCCCTTGAGCAGGGTAGCTCCAACCTGTTTGATAACAGACCTGGATATCATATCATTTGAATGAGGCTAAGTTTTCATTCAATAACTGATGAGCATTCTAAACCCTATCTATTACCCTAAATCAAATGAGACCAGAAGGCAATAGCACTAAAATAGCTGTAAACATCTGCTTTTATTGTAGGAATTAAATTTATGATAGGACTAAATATAAGAGAATATGGTCACCAATTTAAAAAAATTAATACAGTTCAAGTCAAAATGACTCTTTAGCAGCTTTATTTACAAAAAAAAGAGAGGAAAAGTGAGAAGAAGAGAGAAGAGAAATGAGAAAGAGGGTAGAGTAAAATATCTAACCTAATACACTAGCCCTCAGCTAGAGGATTCTCAACAGTGGTGAATACCCACTGTGATAATTAGATTAAGTCTACACTGCCCATCTTTAGATTTAATCACCAAAGGTGAAAGCACCTTCCAATTCTGGGAGGTCCTAACCCACCTGTGCTAGAGTGAGTAATGAATCAGAATCAGAATTTCTATGAGAAAGCATCTATTGTGATTGGATACACAAGATAAGGGAAGGCACTAGAAATGATATATATGTGGCCCTTCCAAGGAAGGAAGGGGGAGTGAGGCTGAGGCTGGTTTGGTGAAGGGGACCTGAGGGAGCTTTGCTGGTTCGTGACCTAGACTGTTCCATGTGGGTAAGTTAGGCTGACTCTCTTTCTCCTCCCTTGGCATTTCTGGAGGCTCTACCCTCAGGGACGCCTCTTTTGCCTTTCTAATTGTAAAAGGCCTTGTGGCTAGAAGCCTTGTTTAATTAATCTTTGTGCCCCAACTGCTGGGCCTCTAAATTCTTACCTAGTCCAGGCCTCTGGTCTGGGCCAGAGTTTCTCTCTCTTAATTTCCTCTTCAACCTTCTTAATTGTAAATAAATCACCATAAAAGTCAATTTTGACTTGAGATTATTCCTTGATTGGGGAAATTTCCCCTGGCGACCACCTTTTAATATATTGAACCCATAAAACCCCTTTTTCTCCCTTATACCACTCAGCCTCCTGCAAGACAGGGAGGCCTCTCAGGAAACTAATCTCTCCAGAAGCCAGGAAAGGAGTCAGCTTTTCACTCACCCAAGCAGTGGCTCCAAAAAGAGAAGATCCAAGAGCAATCTTACCAAAGTCTCAGGTCCTCCATGCTCCAGATTCAGTCCTAAGACCTCCTGACAGGAAGTTTCAACCTTTTTTAAAGACCTTTCTTAACATCACTTCCTGTCTCTTCCTCCACTTTAAGGGGACCAATTGCAGTCTTTAAATTTGCTTAGCACTGCCCAGGGGTCAGTCAGTCATTTCTGGAGGTATAAATCACTTTAGTAAGTAGTTTGTGGACTTCCCATACTTAACGTTAAGTATGAGTGTTATAAGGATGATATTAGAAAATAAGTATTGTTTTATTAGTTTAGAGATAAGAAGTAGAGAATCTGGCTTGAGGAAGAATTAGTTTCAAACACTATTTATTAATCTGTTTCTGTGTATAGATTGACCAAAGAAAACCTGGTCTTTGGTTTAGACTCTGAGTCTGTTAAGGCTCAGAGTCCTAGTCTGATTCTTGTTGAGACTCAACCTATAGTGGTAGTTTTAGTTAGAATAGTATAAAATTTTGTTAGTTAGATCAGGGAGGATTAGTATAGCCTGTGAACCACAGGAGAAGCGGTTCCTTGCAGAACCTGGGAGTTTTTTTGGGTGGAGTTAGAATACCTTAGAATTAGAAATCCTTTTACCCTTATATATATTTTAAATAAAAAGTTTAATTTTCTATACATAAGTCTCTTTATTAGAACTGTGCCCAAAGAGCTCTAAAAGACTACCTGCCCTTTGAGCCAGCCATAGCATTGCTGGGTTTGTACCCCAAAGAGATCATAGATAAAAAGACTTGTACAAAAATATTTATAGCCACGCTTTTTGTGGTGGCAAAAAACTGGAAAATGAAGGGATGCCCTTCAATTGGGGAATGGATAAACAAATTGTGGTATATGTTGGTGATGGAATACTATTGTGCTCAAAGGAATAATAAACTGGAGGAATTCTATGTGAACTGGAAAGATCTCCAGGAATTGATGCAGAGTGAAAGGAGCAGAGCCAGAAGAACATTGTACAAAGAGACTGATACACTGCGGTAAAATAAAATGTAATGGACTTCTGTACTAGCAACAATGCAATAACCCAGGACAATTCTGAAGGATTTAGGGAATAGAGTGCCTACCCACATTCAGAGGAAGAACCATAGAAGTGGAAACCCAGAAGAAAAACAACTAGCTGAACACATGGGTTGATGCGGACATGGTTGGGGATGTAGACTCAAAACAACCACAGCAATGTAACTATCAATAATACGGAAATAAGTCTTGATTGATGACATGTTAAAACCAGTGGAAATGTGTGTTGGATATGGGGGTGGGAGGGGAGAAGGGATGAAGAGGAAAGTAAAAACATGAATCATGTAGCCATGGAACATTTTTCCAAAAAAAAAAGAAATATTTAAATAAATTTTTTTTAAAAAAGAGTCTCTTTAGCATTCCTTGAGCCTGGTCCTGAAGGGAAGTTCATCTTTGAGCTTCACTTCACTTTACCACTGAAAATACTTTTAAATAATATTTATCAAAAGTATCAGAATCAATTTTGAACCTTTATTTTCCTCCTATTTGGCTAGCCTATTTTATTTTTACAGTGTCTTCCCTTTTTGTTGATTAAATTTGCAAGTAAGAAGGGGAGAGTTAATCCCATCTTCACAGTATTAAACCTAGACAAATGTTCTCTCCCTTTCTCCTGGCAAGTCTTTTTCCACCCTTAAAGATACCCAACTGCTTATAATAATAAGTCTTTGTACAGTGATTTCATTGTCAGTGCTGAGATGTTTACAGAACAAGACTGAGCCAAAAATAAAAAAAGAAAAGTTAGAAAAAAATAACTTCTTAGAAATGCCAGTCTTCATTCCCCCAGCACTGTCTTGTTGAAACTGGCCTTTACCCAAATATATGTACAAATATCAAATTACCATTGGGTGCTCAATGGTGCTAATGTATGATATAGAGGCAATCAAGGGAAAATAGCAGTTGAGCCTAAAATCCATTAAACTTAATGTACCCTGAGATCATTGAATTTTGCTCTTTTGACTACCTTATCAAACTGTTGACTCACTTTGAGCATGTGGTCTACTAACACCCTCATATCTTTTTCAGAAAAAAAAAAAATCTCTATCTAGCCCTGCCTCCCATGTAAAAATGGTTTTTTGAATGCCAATGCACAATTTTGTACTTAAGCTTGCTGAATTCCTTCTTATTCTGTTCAACCTAACCCTTTAGCCTCTTGAAATCTCACTAGTGGATGGTTCTGTTATCCAATCAGTCAATCAGAAAGTCAAGAAGCATTTATTAACCACTTACTATATTCTGTGCAGTGGGTAGAGTGCCAGCAGTCAGGAAGACAAGTTCAAATCTGACTTTAGAGACTTCCTGGCTGTATGACCTTGGGTTTGTCTTACTTTACTCACGTAGAAAATGAGCTGGAGAAGGTAATGAGGGATTAAGAAAAGTTGCATGTGATTGAAATGACTAACCAACAATAATATACTGGACACTGTGCTAAATACTGGAGATACAAAAAAGAGGCAAAAGACAGTGCCTGCCCTCAAGGAGGAGACAACAAACAAATAAATATGTACAAATAACTATATGTAGGTTATGGAGGAAATAATTCAGAGAGGGAGGGCACCAGAATTAAGAAAGGCTATGAAAGATTTCTTAAAGAAGGTAGGATTTTAGCTGAGATTAAAAAAAAAAAACCTTATCAATAGTAAGTATTGACTCCAAGACAGAAGAACAGTAAGAACTAGGCAACTGGGGCTAAATGACTTGCCGAGGATCACAGAGCTAGGAAGGGTCTAATTTGAGATTTGAACATGGGACTTCTCATCTCTAGACCTCTCTTTCCACTGAGCCATCTACCTGCCCCCTAGCTGAGATTTGAAGAAAGTCATGGAAACCAGGAGACAGATGAGGAGAGGAAAATTACTAGGCATGAGAAATAGCCAATGAAAATTCCCAGAGCTGAGAGATAGAGTGTCTTTTTCAGGGAAAATCAAGGAAGGCAGTGATACTGAATTGAAAGACACGAGATAGAAAATAGAGTGTTAGAAGACTTTGAATGCCAGAGTATTTTATATTTGGTCCTGGAGGCAATAGGGAACCATGGGACTTTATTGAGTAGGGGGAGATAGCTCATATGTTAGATATCACTTCCAGCTTTATGTTATGGAAATAGATATTTTCAAACCCTTACCTTCTGTCTTAAGAGTCAAAACTAAGTATTGGTTCCAAGACAGAAGAGCCGTAAAGGCTAAGCAATTGGATTAAGTGATTTGTCCAGGGTCTCACAGCTGAGAAATGTCTGAGGGCAGATTTGAACCCAGGACTCCTGTCTCCATGCCTAGTGCTCTATCCACTGAGTTACCTAATTGATCTGTTATGGAAATTTGAGAAATAAACTAGGCATATGTTTATCTAAGTCATTGAGAAAACTAATAAATAACACAGGGTGAAGTCCAAGCCCTATGGATACTATTAAGAGAGGAAAGGGACTTTAATTAAGAGTTTTTATAATTAAGTGACAGGAACAGACTATCTGCCTTCTGCCTTGAGATACAACCTTGAGCTGAGACTGTCTTAGGAATTCTGTGTGGGAGCTGTTGGAAAGTTCTGTTGGCTCCAATTCTCTCTCTCTCTCTCTCTCTCTCTCTCTCTCTCTCTCTCTCTCTCTCTCTCTCTCTCTCCCTCTCTCTGCTCTATCTCTATCTCTTTTCTCTCTCTCTCTCTTCTCTGCTGGTTTTCCCTGCCCAGAGAGGTGGCAAAAACGTTGGCTCCTGGAAATTCCTTTATCCAGAGTGACTGTTGTGGAAAGAGGAGGAAGTTGGAAGGTTTGGGAAAGAGTTGTGAAAGGAAGACCTACAGCTAAGAGAAAGAAATCTTGTTTTTAGCTCCTCTGTGGTTACAGAGCAAGCAGGCTGGGCTCGGCCTTTTCAGGCCAGAAACCACTAGGCAAAAACCCTGACTGGCTAGAACAGTGATGGGCAACCTTTTGAGCTTAGTGTGTTAAAATTCACTAAAAAACCGAGCATAACTCAGGTGGTGTGTCATTTTGAAAAAAAAACAACACATAACTTCACAATACTTATAGTTTAAATAACAAAAATGTATAATTGTACTATATAACTGTATTTAATAAACCAAAATAGGTAAATTAATATCAGTAGAATTGTCATCTATAGTGCACAGAGTGTCTACACTACACTACAGCAAATAAGTTTCATCCTCCACATGCGGCCCCATACTTCTCTATATGCGGCCGTGTGTCATCGAAAATGGCTACACGTGTCAGTGCTGACATGTGTGTCAGAGGTTTGCCATCATTGGCTAGATGGTGGAAAATCTAACTGAATACTACAAGGAGGCAGTACTGAATATTGTAAGAATAATAATTTGAAATAGGCTTAGATAGATAGATTTTGGATAAGATAGAAATAAAGTGATAGTAAAGGTCTGGTTTTGACCAGACAGAAGACGATGGTTCCATGAGGAATCTTTTTTTTTTTTTAATTTAGAATATTTTCCCATGGTTACATGATTCATGTTCTTTCCCTCTCCCCTACATCTCTCCCCTCCCCGTAGCCATTGCACAATTCCACTGCATTTTACATGTATCATTGATCAAGACCTATTTCCATATTATTGATAGTTGGACTAGCATGATCATTTGGAGTCTACATCCCCAAATCATATCCCCATGTGATCGAGCAGTTGTTTTTCTTCTGTGTTTCTACTCCCACAGTTCTTTCTCAGGATGTGGATAATGTTCTTTCTCATAAGTCCCTCAGAATTGTCCTGGATCATTGCATTGCTGCTAGTAGACCATGAGGAATCTTAAGTTTGGGGTGGTTGGAGGTAGAAACCCATTTGTTTTTAGGATTTTCCCTGCTTTACCTTTCTGTTAAAATTTTAATCCTTATAACCTTAATAAACAGAGGTTTTTTGTTTTTTGTTTTTTTTTACAACTGCTTCCATTTGTTTCAGTTTAACTCCCTCGAGGAGTTAAACTGTTCGTCCCAGACTACATTAACTTTTGATACAAAACCAACTGGCCCTTCTTAATATAAATAGATAAAATCCCAAAATACTTACAACAAAGTTCCTTCCAAGTTGATGTTGAACTCTTTGGGTTCAATCATACTGAGTCTACCTAACTGGGTTATCATTTCCTTTTTCTTTTCCACATAAATAGCAGTATTCTGTTCAATGCTTTGCTAAAATTTAAGCAATACTTTACCTAAAGCCTTCTTCTGAACTATTTACTAGTTTAGTATGCAGTCAAAAAGAGAGAAAAGAGATTACTTTTGACATGATCTATTCTTGAAGAAACCAATCTGCTTTTTGGGACATCAACTTGGAAGAGTATCAATTCATTGGTCAATAGTTTATAGACCATTCTCTTCTCTTTTCTGAAAATTGGGACGTGTCCTTTTCTCTGTGCTTCTTTGCAGAGACCGGGACTTGTTGGTATGGATGCAGTACAAAAGTCAGATGTTTGTTGATTAGTTTTTCTGAAGTGTAATTTTTTCTTTGTTTTCCTTTTTTTAATAAGAGATGGGAAAATATAGGTGATATAAAAATAAAATATATCAATGAAATTTGTTTTTGTAAAAAGTTATGGAGGGAGACACCTCTACTACTAAGTTCTTAAGGCTAAAACTATTGTCCCAGAAGCTGGAATTGTTGAGACTTAAAATTCCTGAGCTTTGGGTTCTATTTTTAAAGACTTGGGTAAAAATTAAAACAAGTTGTCCAATAGCAAGGTTCTAAATCCCCCATTTTCCCTGTATTCATGTTGAAGGCACACAAACTCAAGCTGGTTTGTATCAGCATTGTGTCTCAGGATGAGTAATTTTTAAATTTCAAGATGATATTTTAAGCATTCAAAGAAGAAAGAAGAGGAGGAAATGAAGAAGAAAGAGGCATGCATTCAGTTCACATAATATTAATATTAGTGCCAGTCAAGATACTGCCTGCATTGTTAGGGAAAGAAATGGAAAAATACTTACTTTACACATATTCCAAAAGTTTCTCAAACTTGAGTTTTCTTAGTTTCAGGAACAGTGTATCTTAATAAATTATATCCCAATAGCTTACATTCTTTTCAACCTATCTTTAAAATAGAGGACAGTAAATTTATAGAATTAAACTGAAATGTATATTGATCACATTGGGGGATTTTTCACTTAAATTCTATTCAGCAAAATGGGAATTTGCTCAATGAGCTAATTATAGCAATAGCTTAACTTAAAATTTTTTTACTATTAAATTACACATGCCACTGTATTTAATAAATACTTGTTGGTTGGTTGATTGATGCCACTCAATTATATTTCAAGACAAAATAAAATGACAAAAACATCTCTCCTGTTCTGGGGATCAGAAAAAAGGACATAAACTTTGAGGTGTTCAGCTCTCAGAAAAGGAAAGACACTTAAAACATGAATGCATAATGACCACATAGTAAGTAAGTAGAATTATTGCTAGAAATAATTTATGTACAATGTAATCCTTTTCTTCCTGTGATAGTGAGTCCTAATGGTATCAGAGATATGAGAGACAGAGACAAAGAAAGAGATGAAGTCAGAGAGAAAAAGAGTTAGAGAGAGTGAGACAGAGAGAATAAAGAGAGAAAACAAGAATGCATCTTGGATACAAATGTTCAATTTTTTTAACCTTTCATTTCCCAATTTAATAATTTATAGTGAAGTATATCCAAAGGAATATCATCAAGAAACACAGCACATGTCTAACAATGATACTGAAGCCCAGTTTATTTTCCATTGTAATTTGTACGAAACCCATCAAGATATGTCATGATGGATTCCCTAATTCCTGTGTATAAGAGTTCTTTTTCTTATTTATGAATTTAGGTCTTTTTCAGTGCAAACACATTTTAGGAGCAAGTGAAAGAATCTTTTTTCTTTTTTCTTAATTAAATTTTTTTCAATTACACATAGAACCAATTTCATTTATTTATTTATTTTTAATTAATTTTCCATGGTTACATGATTAATGTTCTCTCCCTCCCTTCTTCCCTCCCCCTTCCTGAATCTGGCAAGCAATTCCACTGGGTTATACATGTGTTATCTCTTGATACTTATTTCCATATTATTTATTTTTGTAAAAGAGCAATCTTTTAAAACCAAAACCCCAAATCATATAACCGTAAAAACAAATGATAAGACATGTGTTTTTCTCCTACATTATAGAAACAATTTCTAACAATCGTTTTTTGACATTTTGCAATTCAAATTCTTTCCCCTCTTCCTCCCTTTTCCCCTGAGGTGATAAGTAAACTGGTATAGATTATACAAGTACTGTCATACAGTATATATCCATATTCCCCATATTAAGACTGAAGATACATATCACTTTTACAATTAAAAAACTCAAAGAAGAAAAGTGGAAGATGGTGTGCTTTGATCTGTAATCAAATTTTGACAGTTTCTTCTTTGGCTGTGGATAGTGGGTTGTTGTGTTTTTTAATCTCATTTTGCTGATAATAGTTTAATTCTTCATAGCTGATTATTGTACAATATTTCTGTTACTGTATACACTGTTCTCCTGGTTCTGCTTACTTCATTTTGCATCACTTCATGTAAGTCTTTCCAGGTTTTTCTGAACTCATCCTGTTCATCATTTCTTATGGTACAATGGTTTTCTATTACAACCATATAGCACAGTTTGTTCAGCCATCCCCCAATAGATAGACACCCCCTCAGTTTCTAATTCTTTGCCACTACGAAGAGCTGCTAAAAATATTTTTGTACAAATAGGTCCTTTCCCCCTAAGGAATCTTTTTCTTTAATTTTCTTTTGTTTTCATAATTTTATTTGCTGTTTGGCTAGACCAAGAAAGAATAAAAGATGAAATAAAATCAAATAATTTCATTTCAAATCAGATTCTAATCCCAACTAGATGATTTGAAAGGTCCTTACTAAAAAATTCCCATTTCTTTTTTTTTCTGATTTCAATTTTTAGGTGTTATTTCTCCCTCTCACTGACATGTACAGTTGAAAAAAAAAAACGACAAATGCATATTTAATTATCATATTCATACATAGAAAAAAACTTTACAACGCTCAGGAACCAATTAATTTTCCTGTCTTTAGAACTTTGCTCCTTTCCCCATTCATTTCTAGAAATTAAAAATGATCCAAGGGAGAGGGATATGTATATGTAGTCAGTTATCCCTGAAGAGTTCTTGAATGTAAACTCCTTGAGGTTAGAAACTGTCTTGGTCTTAGATTTGTATCTCTGGTGCATATAGTAGAGTGCCTGTAATAAAAACAGGTTTGATTCATTGATTTTGTATCCCCTTTCATTGTCTTCTCAGTTTCTCATCACTTAGCTTAAGGTTGTTACCTATTGCTAAAACAGTTAGCTCCTCTTTTTTAAAGATAGATTTTATATTAGAAGCCTGAGGATTCCACCCTCCCCCCACACTGTCCTTGTTAGCTCTTATAGAAGCAGCATATATGTATTCTTTTTAGGCTCTGCTTGTGCTTCCATTTTCTCAAGAGAAGGGGAATATGGGGGTAGGGAGCACCTAGGTGGATTGAGAGCCTTACATGGGATTTCCTGGGCCCAAATTTGGCCTCAGACATTTTCTAGTTGTATGACCCTGGGCAAGTCACTTAACCCCCATTGCCTAATCCTTACCACTCTGCTGCATTGGAATGTTAAATAGTATTGATTCTAAGATAGAAGGAAAGAGTTAAAAAAAAGGAAAAGAGTAGGGCCATGACTAAAGTCCCATGTCATATTGAGAGATTATATGGATAAGCTTTAAGCCAAATGTTCATAGAGGCTGGATCTCATTTAGACACTTTCTTGTCCCCCTGCCTTGTTCTGTCTTACTCAGGGGGAGAGGGGTACTGGGCATTCCTGTACTAGATTCCCCAAAGAGCCCCTCTGTATCTTCACTTTGTGGCTGGTGTTTACAGCGTAATACAGAGTTACTGAAGAAGAGTCTTGTTGCCTTACCAGTGACATATGTAACACCAGTTGCACCTGATGGAAATAAGGCTATAGGGAGCATCCCATAAGCTTACCTCCTCTGTCAACTCACAAGGTCACTATGACTCAACATTGAATGGAGGAGTACTTGAGATGGTGCAGCAAACAATGAGTAGTCCCTTGGACCTTTCTCTTCCTTCCTCTACTCTTTAGCACAGGTAGAGAGGTGAGGCTTGAGCACTCAAAATATGAAACAATTTTCCCATTCTTTCTTTAACTCTCTGAAATATGGGGTAAGTAACTCTCTTCTGAAGGGTACTGAGAGAGGAACTACACATCCCTTACCCTAACAGGGTGGCAACTGCTCCCTTGCAGCAGGGACTCAGCTAGATAAACTTGACCCTGCACCTCTGGTTGCCTTTTCTGCTTTATTTTTCTTTTCAGAAACAGTAACCCTAACATGGAGCATTTTGGAGTGGCTACCATATCTCAAGAGTTTCTAGATTCCTTTGTTGGTGTTAGTTGAACTTTGGGAGTTACCCTCCCTAGACCAATTATAGTACTTCTAGGAAAAGAAGATAACTAATAATGGGAAGATAACCCTGACTTGACTAGCTAGAAGATATTGATTTAGACAGAACTTTTTGGACAAGGTTAAATTTTAATTTTAATTTTATTTTATTTGCATTTTCAAATTCTCTTTTTTCCTCTATTCCCTCCTTCATTCATTAAGATGGCAAGAAATATAGCACTCATTAGAAGTCATGCAAAATAGCCATATCTATGGAAGGGGGAGGGGAGGAAGAAGAAAAAGAAACAACAAAAAATATATATATACTTCAAGTCTATCAGTTCTCTATCTGGAAGAAGACAGGATTTTGCCTCAAGAGTTCTTTGGAACTGTGGTGGATCATTGTACTGACAAAAGTTTCTAAGTCTTTCACAATTGATTATCTTCACAATATTGCGCTACTATGTAAATTGTTCTCTTGATTCTGTTCACTTCACTTTGTATCAGTTCATTTAAGTCTTCCTGGGTGTCTCTGAAACCATTCCTTCCACCATTTCTTATAGTCCAACAATATTCTAGCACATTCATATGTCCTCCCCTTGTTCAGCCATTCCCCAATTGATGGATATTCCCTCAGTTTCCAGTTCTTTGCCACCACAAAAAGAGTTGTTATAAATACTTTTGGACATATGGGTTCTTTTCCTTTAAATTTGATCTCTTTGTAGTGATATTTATGGCTCAAAGGTTAGGCCCTCCAGGCAAAATTTAAACCCTATTCATCATTTCTTTAAATTCTTATGTTTTTAAATTTTTGCATGTTCTGATGTTAAAGCTTTCTTTACTGGGAAAGTATTACAGTAGTTATATCATGTGTTAAGTCTTTGTCAATGATAACTTTGAATCTTTTGCAACTTTTAGCATTTCATTTGTATGGAAAAAATAATTAGCTGTCCTTTACCTGATTTACATTATATGTTGAGTGGGGTATATGAGGTGTTCAGGGAGGACTAGAACTTCTGCGATGAAATCCTTTTCAGGGCTGCTCATTCACCTTTGGCGCCCAGCTTTCACTCATCTCTCATCTGTGGCTCCAGGAAGCTATAGTATGTGAAGTGGCCACACTCAAATAAAATATCTCAGGAGAAAAGCTAAACTAAGTTGAGGGTAGCTGACAGGCCTCAAACCCATTGGTGAGTTGGGGGATGTCTAGCCTAAGCATGTGAAGACTTCCCTCAGTGGGATGGATACGTAGAACAATTCAGTCCAACAGCCATGAAGGCAGCTGAGCAGGTACTATAGAGGACCTAGAGCTTGTTAGTCATTGAAGATGCCATATTCACCCACTGCATCCCAAGCCATCACTAGTTTTCTTGACTTTTGTCTTCTTCGATGCCTATGGATGAGAGAGTGAGGTTGAGAACTCTGCACAACTCTGCCTCACCCATCTCATGTTCAAGTCAAGACACACTTGTGATATCATTGGTCCTCTTAGAAAACAAAGGATGAAAAATAATCATAAGATGAGTAACTTTCTAGTCTCCATTTTGGGGAGACCCCAGACATGAGCTAAAATCTAAGCTTTAGGTAATAGTCCCACTAGCTCTAAATAGATAAAACAAAAACAAGAAAAAGAGCCTGATCCTTCTTTCAGGTGGTCAGACTTCCTTAAGACTGAATCCAATTAGTACATGCCTCAGTCTAGAGCTGAGAGTGATCCCTTAGTAGAGTGGGAGTATGTATAGTCTTCTAGCCCCTTGGGTTGCTCAGTGTTTTTTACTGATAAATATTTAAAACAAAAGGATTTGATTATACAATCTGCTATTCCTAGAAATTAGAGGAAAGGATGGCCAAAAACTAGAATGATAATAACAAAGAGGGAAAACCTATGTGGTTAATTACTGAGAAGAATTCTTAAATTGGTTTCTAATTAATTTTATATCTCATATAATAACTTGCATTCATATTGCTTATTAACATTACTACTTCAGTTGAGTCATCTTTAAAATGAGGGTAATAATATGTGTAATAGCTCATAAGGAAATTGGAATGCTAAGTGTTTGTAAATTGCTCTGGGATCCTCTGATAAAAGCACTATATGACTGTTAAGGATTGTAATAACTGTTCTTGTTATAAAGAACCTTGTACTTAAAAGGATCTTGTAGGATTCCATTGACATTGACTCAATCTAGAATTATTACATCACTACTTTTTAAGACATTTAAATGTATTTATTTGTTACATTAAAATACCCAATTAACTCCTTCCCTTCCTCCTCTCCCTCAACTAGGGAAGGCATCATTTGACAAAAAGGTATATGTATACATAAAACTACATCTTACTTATTTCTACACGAGTCATTTTTCAAAGTATTTCTAGTGCTGTATGGAATGCTCTCTTGGTTCTTCTCATTTCATAATTTCATGTAGACTCTTTCCATATTTTCTCCAAATTAACTGTTTATCATTTCTTATAGTGCAGTGGTATTCCATCACAATCATATCCCACATTGTTTAGTCATTCCCTAATTGATGGGCATCCCTTCGATCGCCACCATAAAGAGAGCTGCTATAAATATTTTAGAACATATAAGTTCTTTCCCTTTTCCTCTGACCACTTTAGGAAATAAACCTAATAATGGTATTGCTGGATCAAAAAAATATACACAGTTTAAACCTCTTTGAGCATAATTCCAGATTGCTCTCCAAAATGATTGGATCAGTTCTCATTCCAAACCTTCCACTTCTTGGGAAAATTCACTAATAATGATCATAGAATTCTGAGCTAGAAGACAACAATGTGGCTTCTTCAAACTCTGTATGTGTGCAGAAAAAAAGCCACAAGATACGGGTCTGGCCTTGAATTCAGGAGTCCTGCATTTTGTTTTAATTATCTACCCCAAGCATGTGAAGATAATCAATTTGTATCATACTTTAAAAATGGAAAAAGCACTTCTTGTCCATTCTCTCAACTGAATTTTGAGAACTGTACTTACAACTAATTAAATCAGCTGTCTTAAGGACCAAGATTCTCATTGGGCTGATTGACAGGTAAGGAATTCTTTGACGTATGATGTAACATGTCCTTCAGTCTGTGTAGCTCTCTTTTGTTTTTGCACTGAGAGTGTTGGAGTAGCAGACAAGGAATGGGATGGATTAAGAATCACATCGTTTTCAGATTGCCTGTGATCATTTACTTTTTAGGTACCCTAAATATGAGGCATTCATGTAGGTCAGTACCTGCCTCTCCTTTCTATCGGTCTTACAGTTTCCTGGAGCACTGGGGATTTAAGTGACTTGTCAAGGTCTCTTAGTCAATATACAAGTAAAAGCATTATGAATGGATAAAGAGCTGGGCTCTCAGGAAGCAAGACTAGATTCATGTCTTGCCTCTGACAAGTACTAGCTATGTGACACTACTTAATCTGTCCCACTGCTCCAGTAGCAGAAAGTTTAAATAATCACTCTTCTTTTATCTGAGATCCAGTAAGGACAAGCCCTTTTAATTCATGATTTTCCTCCTGTTTCCTTGCATATTATTGACATTTTATTCCTTCATCTGAACTTTAAAAATTTTTTACTTTGTTTAGCCACAACTCTGATGAAGAAGGACATTAGGTCTTCAGGCCCACAAAATATCTTTTTCTTCTAGTAGTCCAACAACTCTAAAGGATAATTTGAAGGTTTTGTATTTCTCAATTTTTCATGGCTTCCAGTGAATCCTTTGCATCTTTTGCATTTTCTGTACTAGGCAAAATGAAGACTGTTTCATACCTGATACTCATATATCATATCAATATGAATATGAATATTCATATACTCAGAAACATAGACATGAACCCGACCAAAATTTTCTGGAGTTTGTTCTGTTGGGAGAGCAAAAAGAAACTGACTCCTTTCAGGGTCAGCCCCCAGGATCAGACTGAAGTTCATCTGAGTCCAGAGTCCTTCGGGCTTGAGGAGTGGTCTGGGTTCCTAAGTGACCTGTTAAAATTGTTTGTATTCGTGAAAGTCTTTTGTGGATTAATTCTTAGACATCTGATGTATTTTGTTGCTATTTTAAATGCTATTGGTCCAAACCATGCATACCCTTTCACCTAGCTATATCAGTAGTTGGCCTTTACCCCAAAGAAATCAAAGAAAGAAGAAAAGGATCTCTAAGTATAACAATATTTATAGTAGTTGTTTTTTTCGTGGAAACCACAAAATGGAAACTCGGTGGCTATCCTCTTGTTGGGGAATGACTAAATGAACTGTGGGGAATATTATCATGCTATAAAAAAAAGAATGAAATGAATAATTTCAGTTTTTCAGATCTAACTTTATTTGTGTACGTAAAAAGTGCTTTGTAGTTGTGTTCATGTAATTTCCTTGTTTGTCTTGTCAAATTGATTCCCAAGTATTTTATATCGTGAAATATATAATTTCAGTGAAAACTGGGCAGTCTTTTATAAACTGATACAGAGTGAAGTGAGCAGAACTAGAACAATTTATACATTATAAACAATATTATAGAGAAAAACAACTTTGAAGGACTTTAGTACTCTTGATGAATGCAATGATAAACCCTAAGTTCACAAAAGAATGAAAATAAACCATGCCATTCACCTCCTGAAAAAGAATGATGGAATGAAATGTAGAAAGAGATTTTTTTCAAACTTGACTAATGTAGGAATTTGGTTCATGGTACTTTATAACTATGTGTTAAAGGATTTGTTTTGTGGGTTTGTTTTTTTCTTTTAATTTGCTCTGTTGAGGGGACAGTGGGAGGTGTGGATGACTTAAAATAGTTTTTTCTTAAAAAATAAAAATGATAAACTGCTAAAAATAAATGCTATTTCTCTATTTTATACTCCCAGATTTTAGTAGCAATACACAAAAATGCTAATGATTTTGTGGATTTTGCTGAAGCAATTGTTTCTATTAATTTTCTCTTGATTTCTAGTTTTCAAGAGGATCCGATAATCCATCATGTATCATATGAATATATTTTTGCTTCCTCCTTGCCAGTGCTTACTTATTGAATTTCTTTTTCTTGTATTATTTCTAGTACTATGCCAAATAATTATGACACTGGGCATACTTATTTCACTCCTGATATCACTGGGAAAGCTTCCAGTATTTCTCCAATGCATATAATACTAACTCTAGGTTTTAGATAAGTGTTTTTTATGGCATAAAGAAACGTGTTCTTATTCCTATGCTTTTTAGTAAGATAAATAAATGCTAATTTTATTGAAGGCCTTTTCTACATCAATTGATAAATACCACAGGCTAGTAGAAGATCTGAATTCAAATCTGACCTAATGTACTTCCTACCTATTTCACTTTGGGCAAATCGCTTAATTTCTCCCTGCCTTAGTTTCCCCATGAATGTAAAATGGAGATAATAAGAGCATCTATTTCTTAAGGTTTTTGTGAGGATCAAATGAGAAATTAATTGCAAAAAATTTAGAACAGTGCCTAGAACATACTAAGCACTTAATGTTTTTTCCCTTCTTCCCTTCCCCTATTTTTTTTTTTTTTGGTTATTAATAGGACTAGCCTGCTAATTTTTCCTGAAGTAGAGCTATTATTGAACATAATCATAATTATTTTTTAATCTAAATCCCTTTTACAAGTATTTTATTTAAATATTTGCACCTGTTTTCATTAATGATCATGGTCTATATATTCCACTTTCTCTGTTTTTTTGACTTTAAGAGTCAAACCTATGTTTATCCCATAGAAGAAGGTTAGAAGAATGGCTTCTTTCTCTGTAAAAGAAATATGTAGGATTATTTTGTTTTTTAAATATCTGATGACATTTCTTTAAAAATCCATCAAGTCTTAGAGGGTATTTTTTTCTTGGTACTTCCACTCTGACTTGCCAATTTTCTCTTTTGGGGATATTTATTTATGTCACCTATAGCCTGATCTGGCAAATTTGGTATTTCATATTTTTATAGACATCTATCCATTCTGTTGCTATATACTCCAGTATGGTTGTAGTTTCTGAAATTTTTATTTTTCCTTCTTCATTTGTTGTGAATTCCCTCTTTTCATTTTTGGCTTTTGCTTTCACTTTTCTTTTTCTTAAATCAGATAATGATAACCTTTTAAAAGCCAACTTTTTTACTAGCTCAATAGTTTTATTTTGCCTTTCATTTTATAAATCTCCTTGTAGCAAAAACAATATTTCCTAAGACCTTGCCATGTAGGTAAGGCTAGCTTTTCCTTAATAAGCATTGAAACCACACTCAAAATTAAATTGGCCCCAGGAGTCTCAGACTTTTGATATAGTTTCTTGGTGGTCTAAATCCAAAGTTCAATTATAAGGAGTCAGATGTTCTTCCCTCAGGGTTCTTCTCAGTGGACCAGCATGGCCAACA
This sequence comes from Gracilinanus agilis, assembly GCF_016433145.1. Lineage (NCBI taxonomy): Eukaryota > Metazoa > Chordata > Mammalia > Didelphimorphia > Didelphidae > Gracilinanus > Gracilinanus agilis. The sequence continues at coordinate 181,129,702 of NC_058134.1, read as the reverse complement.
AAGAGGCAGGAAATTTGTTCCCAACTGAATTAATGAGGGCAGTTTGGTGGTGTGTCCTGGAGTCCGAAAGACTCATCTTCTTGAGTTCAAATCTGGCCACAGACATTTACTAGCTATGTGACCCTGGCAAGTCACTTAACTCTGTTTCAGTTCCTCATCTGTTAAGTGAGCTAGAGAAGAAAATGGCAAAGCAATCTTTGCCAAGAAAAACCCCAAATGGGATCACAGAGAGTTGGACACAACTGGAAACCACCGAACAATAAGGATTAATATTATATCCTTGCTGAATGCTCTTTTCAAGCTGTGGCTAAGTCAACTTCCTTTTGTTAAGTGTTAGACACCTTATTTGTGGCTCATTTCACCCCATTCCTAAGCCTAAACCACCAGACCAGTCTGAGGATTGAGACCTGACCCATGATATTTGACACTAGGTGTCTTGGAATGGAATTAGCCTGGAATGACTTTGTTAAAATGAGAGAAAGGCAGTGAAGAAGAAGATAAGTCCCAGAAGGTCTATGGCTTCTGGGTGTTGCTTCTAGAGATGCTGTCAGTATGACTACTGTGAAGTATACCCCCATTGACCTGAGGGAATTAGAGTAAATTAGAGATATGAATGTATTCTGCATCTCTGGGAACTGTGCCAGGAAGGCAAGAAATGCTATAACTATCAACTTTGCATAATTTTTGCTTTTGGTGGTGATGGTGATCCCCAGGTCAACCATTTTTGCTGGTCCTGAGTACTTCCTAAAGGCTATTATTTGGGGATCATCTAAGAAATGTGATAAACGAAATGCTTAGAATTTTTTTATATGACATTCAGGAGACCTTTGGGAACTGTGCTACATGGACTTTGTTGAAATACTTTAATGCAAGCAAGGGTCTAGAGAAAGTACTTGAAAGTATAGTGTTTGATCCTCACTAGGACCCCAGAGATACTTCTAGAATTGAGAACATGTCCAGATGTGCCCATTCTCTCTTTGTTCAAGACAGGCAGGTGTCTACATCAGTTAAAAAGATTAAATAATTTCTGTTCTTGCTATTCAGATCTCTAATTCTCTTTCTTTTTGTGATTTCCAGTGAGGCACCCCTAAGAAACCAACCCTAGTGTAGGTCCCAGGATATAAGAACATTTTGGGGGTCTCTGGCACAGGAATAACAGTTTGGGGATTAGCAGCAATGGGAGTTGTCATGGGCCTCAGTGGCAGCAAGCAGCAGAGCAGCCCCATTGTTAAGGGGCAGTGATGATGCCCAGTGGAAGTGGAGTAGAAAGGGACATTGGTTCAGCAGAGTGGGCATCGGCATAAGCAATTTACAAGCAGGAGCAGCATACCTCTTCACTTACAACAGTCTAGAAATAATGGGACCTCTCCATATTGCCACCAGTGCAATCACTAGACTATCGCTTCCCAAGAGGGCTTTGTGGATCCCAAGGCTAAGTTAGGAAGTGGCTTGTTTTCTTATACCCATTCCTTATTATTTTACTCTGTTAGAGCCTATTCTTTCCATAGACATTGCATATATTTGTTGGAGAGTTTTCCCAAGATTTATGGAAGAAATGTTTTATATCTACTGTTCCTATGATGCCATCTTAGTAAATGCTTTCACTAGATGCTAATTGTATCTACTGACTGATTATTAATTAGAAGCACATTGGTATGGGCTCATGAGCTCTGGTATTAGGAATATAGTTTCATACAATCTCTTTCACAGGTAGAAACAAACAAGCATTGCATTTAGTTAGCAAAAAAATAATGTTAAAGAGGAAGCTGGGAGAAGGTAGGCAGCTCAGTGGATGGAGAGCCAAGCCTGGAAACAGGAGGTCCTGGGTTCAAATTTGACCCCAGATACTTCCTAGCTCTGTGACCCTACACAAGTCACTTAACCACCATTGCCTAGTCCTTACCACTCTTCTGCCTTAGAACCAATACACGGTATTGATTCTAAGACAGAAGGTAAGAATTTTTAAAAAAATGAAATAAAATAGGAAGCTACCAGATGATGTGTTTTTCTTTCTCCTACCTTGTCCCTGGTGAGCCACTCCTCATTCTAGCCCAATTTGCTCCTTTTGGTAACAACCTCCTCAGCACTGACCTAGAAATGTCCTAAGGTCTATATTTCCTTTCCACAGAGATGATGTCTGAGGTCTAAAGTTTTTGATGAAGGGCTACCCACTCCTATTGAATTTTTTTTAAAGCCCTGACCTTCCCTTTTAGAATTGATACTAAATACGGATATCTCTTCTATATCACAACTTTATTCTTTATGGTTTTGATATGTCACTGGTTAGCATAAGAAATTTAATAAGAATTTGGGGGGAGTTTTTCAGAAGCTATAGACGATATGTGAAGGCCAGCAGATGACAGAAAAAGTTTAGAAACTATATAGCTTATGACTAAATACTTAACCCAAATTTTATAATAAGGGACTGTAAATACCCCATAAAAGAAAAAAAAAATCAGACTTCTCTAGTATGAAAGGAAGATCTCAAAATCTTATTCAGGTTTTCCACACCACCCTAACCTTGGAGATATGAAAGAGAGGCAGAGAGCAATAAAGGATAGGCAATTGAGGTTAAGTGACTCTCCGAGAGTCACATAGCTAGAAAGTATCTGAGGTCAAATTTGAACCCAGGACTTTTTGTTTCCAGGATTGGCTTTCTATCTATTGAGCCACTTAGCAGTTCTTTGAATTTGTTTTTGAAAATTAACCTCATAGGTTCAAGTCAGGCTTCAGGGAATTTCTAATTCTGTGACTAGGTAAATCACTTAATCCTGATTGCTTAGGCCTGGCCATTCTACTGTCTTCCATTTGATATTAACACAGAAGATAAGGATTTTTTAAAAAAAGTTGTTGTCAACTTGAAATCTAGAGACCCCAGATCTGCCCCGGTTCCCTAAAGAATTCACCCTGAGGGAAGTTTCAGATTTAACTATTTCAGATTGAATAATAGACCTTAAGGTACTTAATGGTCCTAGTTGGGTGGAACTAGTAGATCTAAATCAAATGTCAAATACCCTTTTGTCCTAGTAGATTCTCCCGTGGTATCAAAGTCCTCTTCCAAGAAGCCCAGCCCGTGGCTGGACCCTTCCCTTTTGTATCCATTGTAAAGCATCAGCCTCTCCCTGAAAATCTTGTCTTGGGCTTCTCTTTTCCTTGTAGCTATGGCAATGTCAATCAATAATACTTCCCTGTCCTTAATTCCCCAAATGGTAAATAAATCCCCCAATTTCTATTGTTCTTCGGGGTAGCCTCTAGCATGGTGATCCTCCCAGGGATATGAGTCCCCAGGGTAGTCTTTGGTGTTGATCATGATATTCTTAACAAGACCCAGGCAATGTGTAGTTTTTGGTGTGCTGAGCTCTGTATAGCTGTCCATTAGTGGACCTATCCCTTTCCTGATTAAAAACTTGGTTTTTCTGACTACTTTAATTGTTCGTTGTTATTTCCAAGTTAACAATGTCCAGGTGCCTTCCACCAAACAATAGTTTGTCCCAAGGCACATTTTGTAGGGCTTGCCCCAAAAGAGCAGAATTGTTAGTTATAGCTCTGCCCATCATTATTTATAATTCTTCAACTTGTAATTTTACTCTTAGAAATGGAAGTTGTGACTTCCCAATTACTTTAGTAGATGGTCTTTGAAGACTGCTGGAAATTCATCAACCTAAGGTCAACCAAGTAATGAGATTATCTGAACTTAGCTTTTCCCTCAAAAAACATCTGGTTTCCCTCAAAAAAAAATCCGTTAATAATAATTAGTATTTATAAAACTTCTACTAGGTATCAGGTACTGTGCTAAGTACTTTACATATGGTATCTCATTTGCTTCTCATTACAACCCTGTGTACTATTGGGCTCACATTCTAAGCTTGGTCGAACCTGCTACAACTTGTATTTAATTGAAAGATTTCCAGAATACTAGGTAACCTGTGTACCATAGGGAGGCATTAGAGTAGCTCTTTTAGGAGAGGTTTATTCTCCCATCATCAAATGTTTTTTGATCCCTTACTGTGTATTTAATCCTGAGGATAATACATTTTTAGCATGCTGTTGCATGATATTCTTAATAAGTATGCAAGGGGCAGCTAGGTGGCTCAGTGGATTGGAGAGCCAGGTCTAGAGACAAGGAGGTCCTAGGTTCAAATCAGACCTCAGACACTTCTTAGCTGTATGTCCCTGGACAAGTCACTTTAATCGGGAAAGAAGTAGTGTCCACTATTTGGCAGCCACCAGTGTCTCTGAAAGGATAACCCCATTAGATTATCCTCTGAAGCATCATAGAATTTGGGGAATTTATATACCTCCAGGGGAACTGGGGACTGGGAAGTATTACTGATTGGTTTTACAAATGGCTACAAAGAAATGAGAAGGCCAAGACAGGATTAAAGGGGAGAGACTGATGCTTTACAATGGATACAAAAGGGAAAGATCCAGGCAAAGGCTGGGCTACCAGGGGAAAGACTTTTATATAATGGGAGAAACTACCAGGACAAAAGGGTACTTAACATTTGTTTAGGTCTGCTAGTCCCACCTCAGCTGGGATTATCAATTACTTTAAGGTCTATTGTCCAGTCTGAGTCAACCCTCCCCTCCCCCCCAGACCTCCCTAGGGTTGTACTCTCTTGTGACAAAGGCAAACTTGGGGTCTCCAGATTTCAAGTTGACAGAACCCGATATTTAATAAATTCTTCCTTCCAAGTCTAGCTTATCAAAGTATGGAAGTTCTACCCATTTAACACTAGCTCAGAGAAGAGTGAGTGGCAGTGTAGGCCTAGGGTTCCCCCTTGGTAGTGTAGTTAAGAGTCAGAACTACTACTAACTGCCTTGTTAACTAAACTCTGCTTGTGTGGCCCCTTTTCTCAGCCGTGACAGGTTGTACAGACTACAATGTAGTAAGGGGAAAACTCTTTGGGTATTTTCCCCTCTGAGGCCATGTGGTTTTGAGAAACAGACCTTGGTCCTTGGCTTCTATGTTCTTGTTTTAGGTAGAGGAAATGGAGTCTCCAGCTTTGTGAGTTAGAAAGCTCTGGAGGAGGCATTAGCAAAGTATTCCAGAGTCTGGGTTTGCTGCCAATGCAGTACTGATGCCCCAAGGACCAGGGAGAGACTTTACAGAATGACCTTCTGCATCCAGGCCAGCAAAAGCTGAGATGAAGACTTATTTGGCAGCTATGGTTCATCTGGACATGAATTTGATGGGCTCAATATTATATGGAAAATGAACTAAGTTTTAAGCATACGTTTCCCTAGAGAATAAGGTTTTATCTACTTAGAGGCAGAGAATGCCCCTGAGGTGCTGTGAGAAAACATTTGTTATTTGTTCTTGCAATTTTTTTTTAACCCTTACCTTCTATCTTAGTCTCAATACCATGTATTGGTTCCAAGGCAGAAGAGCAGTAAGGGCCAGGCAATGGGGGTTATGTCACTTGTCCAGGATCACAATGTTAGGAAGATCAAAAGTCAGATTTGAAACCAGGATCTTCCATCTCTATGCCTGACAAACTATCTACTGAATCATCTAGCTGCCCCATTCTTACTATCTTTTCAAGTAAATATCTTTTAACTGATGTGAAGTGGTTAAATGGAATTGGGAAACTAGTCCTTGGTCCCTAAGGTAGGGAGAACACAGCCAAAAGGGGCTTAAGTCAATATATTAGAGAAAAAAGGCAATACTACCCATCAGCATACTCTAGACTCCTGAGTGGCTAATGTAGCAGCCTGTTCCTATGTGTAGTATAACTTGCTAAATAAAGGTGAGAAAAATAAAGTCCACAGAAACAAAGTGGTTTGATCATGTTCATCATACATGAGGGACAAGGTCAGGATTTGAAATCATGGCTACTGACTCTAAATCCAATACTCTATCCACTGTACAATGTTCTCTCAGGGAATTGGAATTTTTTCCCTCTAAGTTGACACTTTCATAACCTTATTCTGCTACCACCACTTAACAACTATCTCTGCTCTTTGAAAGTTCACTTCTTCCTGACTAGATCCTTGTTGCTGATATTTATGGACCTTCATGTGACACTCTCTTCCTCCCAGAACTCCTAGGCTTCACCTACTACTTGCATGACTCCTGTCTCTAGGTTACTTCAGCAAGGGACAGGAACAGTCCCACTTCAGAAGATCCTTTCCTTCCCTTCCATCATATTTCACTACTTTTTCCCCAAGTGCCAGAATCTCTACAGTAGTACCTAATGAATCCAGGGGTTAAATGACTCCATTATACACCTATAGGGATAACTTTCAACTTTTGTTCTCCAAGTTGAGAGGTGGTAATTGTTTCAAATGGTCCCATTAATAATCATCTATTTAGGGATGAACATAAAGGCTCTCTGTTACATACAGGTCAGGCACCCTCCAAAACTGGTGGGAGAGTTTGTGTACAAAAGCCTCACTTCATAAACTGGAGAGTCCATCCTAGGGACTAGTGAGATTTGGATACACAGTGGAACCTTCATTAATTTGCCAATGTTAGCTTCATAGTAGTTGACAAGTTGTATGTGTGAAGGGGGAGTGGTGAGAGAGGAGTTTAGTAATAAGGTGTTTTGTTTTGTTTTTTAAGCCCTTACCTTCTGACTTAGAATTGATACTGGGTATTGGTTCCAAGGTAGAAGGGTGGGAAGGACTACATAATTGATATGAAGTGATTTTCCCAGGGCCACACATGTAGGAAGTATCTGGGGGCAGATTTAAACCAAGGGCATTTTGCCACCAGGTCTGGTTTCCTAACCCCTGAGCTACCTAGCTGCCCTTAGTAATAAGTTGTTTTTAAATCATTACCTTCTGTCTGTCTTGGAATCAATAAGGGCTAGGCAGTGGGGCTTAAGTGGCTTGCCCAGGATCACATGGCTAGGAAGTGTCTGAGGTCAGATTTGAAACTGGGACCTCCTATCTCTAAGCCTGGCTCTCAATCCACTGAGACACCCAGTTGGCCCTATAATGGGTTTTGATAAAGAGGATGAGATTATATCTTTGAATGCTTTCCTGAGGGTATAGATCCAGGGAATATAGTTCAATTTCCAAATCCACTTGTTGAATTTACTAGAGGTAACTGGCAAGGTAACAGAGACAATGAAGGCTCTATTTCTATATAAAGAGTCAGGATACTAGTTTGAGGGTTGGCAGAAACCATGGATTTGCCCTTACTTGTGTCTTTTCTCTGACTTCTCCTTGATGTTGGCAAATAGGAGAAACTGAATTTAAAAGAAAAACAAACAAAAAACCCAATTATGCTAGAGATTGAGCTTGAGGCACTAGTCAAGAGCAAAGCTTATTATGAAAGAAGAACCCAGTTCTCAAGGAAGACCTTAAAAGTCTGCCCTTCACCTTTTCACTGGAATCCCTTGGAGAGTCCAGAAAAGAGAAAGAGTTTTCTTTCTCTTCCCAGTCTGCTATTAGCAATGGAGCCTTGTAACAGAGAAGCTTATGGCAGCACCCAGTGGATTAGAGAACTGCTGTGGAGTCAAGTTGGCAAGAAGAATTGAAAATCTGCGATTCTGCTAAGGAGATGGATGGCAGACTTCAGTGTCCATTCCCATTACACTACAATACTGAGAAAAGGGAAAAGAAAAAAAAATGAGAGGGGGGAAAAACCACTGCAGGAAGATCTCTTCTTTTCTATTTTTTTTTTTTATGTTATCTGAAGCAACAGTTCTTGTATTTACCTCCCGTCATTGCTGGTGCTGAACTCTGAAAGATGTTCTCTGAAGGAAATGACAATTTCATACATTGTGAGATTCCTAGACAAAGTGAAAATTCTGCATGTTTGGATCTTTTGTTTGAATATATTTTGGTTCAGACCTGGTTCAGGTTCAATACTGTTACCAAATGAGACACTAGAGAAAATATTATTTAGGGGCAGCTAGATGATTCAATGGATCGAGAACTAAGCCTAGAGATGGGATGTCCTGGGTTCAAATCTGGCCTCAGACACTTCTAAGTTGTGTGACCCTGGGCAAGTTACTTAACCCAATTGCCTCAGCCTTACCATTCTTCTGTCTTGGAATTGATACTTAGCATTAGTTTTAAGGCAGAAGGTAAGGGCCCTTAAATAAACAAACAAATAAATATTATATATATAGTTCAGTCATTATTTTAGTCATGCCCAACTCTTTGTGACCCCATTTGGGATTTTTTTTAAATTAAAATCCTTACCTTACATCTTGGAGTCAATACTTTGAATTGGCTTCAAGGCAGAAGAGAGGTAAGGGCTAGGCCATGGGAGTCAAGTGACTTGCCCAGGGTCACACAGCTGGGAAGTGTCTGAGGCCAGATTTGAACTTAGGACCTCCATTTCTAAATCCATTGAGCTATCCTGCTGCCCCCACCCATTTGGGATTTTCTTGACAAAGATACTAGAGTGGTTTGCATTTTTTTCCCCCATCTCATTTTACAGATGAGGAAACAGAATTAAGTGATTCACCCAGAGTCACATAGGTAATGTCTGAGGCCACATTTGAACCCAGGACATCCCATCTCTAGGCCTGGTTCTCTTCCTGAATTCAGGCTTGGCACTCTATCCATTGTACCACTAGCTGTCCTGGTAAAAAGTATAACATCTTATCAAAAAAATTACTAAGCAATAGCATGGAAAGGATATATTCAGCAAGGATAAAGTCCTGATTCAATTGTGGAAAGCTTTCCTCACCAGGTCAGAAGGGTGTGATGAACCTTAGTCCCTTGGATCTTAAATATCAAGGATGGTTTCCTTGCTTTTTAAAAAAATAACTTTTACCTTCTGTCTTAGAGTTGATACTGAGTATAAGAGTTAGACAGTTGGTATTGTGACTTGCCCAGGGTCACATAGCAACCAAGTGTCCAAGGTCAAATTTGAACCCAGGACCTGTAGGCCTAGCTCTCTGTCCACTGAGCAACATAGCTATGCCCCCCACCCCCCTTTTTTAAAGGTACTTGCCCTTCCTGGAATAAATGTTGCCCCTACCACATTGTATATATTTGCTAGATATAAAGCTGTCAGAAGCCTTTAGAAGTTATTCCTTTTTGGCTTGCCCAAAAGTCAGTCTTTTCCCAGAATAAACTGTACCACTCTGTAGTCCATCAAACTAGCCTTCTTGCTTTTGTTCTCACATTTTGTTTCTCCTTAAATATTTTCATCTTTTTTACATATGTTTATATATGTTTCCTCTTTTGGAATTAAGTTCATTAAGCCTACGGGTGGCTTCATTTTTGTCTCTGTATCTTTAACATCTTAGCACTGTAAAAAGGAGCTTTTTGATTGATTAAATCCTACTGTTTAGGCAGGGAAAAGATGTTCATTTTATTGGCAAGGAAACTGAGACTTGTAGAAGTTTCCCCTCCATTACAGGGCTCTGGTGAGGATCAAATAAGATAATATTTGTAAAAAGGGACTAGTACACTGTCTGACAAATAGTAGGTGTTACCTAAATGTTTATTCTCTTCTTTTCTCTTCCCTGGTACATCTGAGGTCACATAATTAACAGATGGCAGAACTAAAATATGGTCTTCTACTTCAGAACTCTGTTCAATGATCAATGGTGATTCCAAAGGACAGATGATAAAGAAAGCTGCCCACCTCCTGTCAGAGAAGTGACAGACTAAATACGAAGAACTAGAAACCCATTTTTGGATCTGGCCAAGATGGGAATTTCTTTTATTTGCCTATGCTAATTTTTTTTCCTTTTAATTTTCTAATTTTTATTTTAGAATTTTCTCCCTTTCCCCACCCATGGAGAATGAAAGAAATAACAATACCCATTACACATTAAATTCCACATTAAAAATACCGGGCTGGGAGAAGCAAAAACAAATAAATAAATAAATAAATAAAGTGGAGGAAAATATGCTTTAATCCGTTTTAGTAAGCTCTCTCTCTCTCTCTGGAGGTGGATAGCATTTTTCATCATGAGTTCTAAGCTTGATTTTACATGTTATAAATTTATTATTTTTGTTGGTGAGGGGGAAGATTAAAAAAATAAAAGCTTGATAATTTTCTTAAAGGTAATTAAAAAAATCCTAGGTCTTCTGACTTATGGGCTTCCCTAAACCATGCTGCCTCATCAATAAAAGCTTCTTCAGCAATCAAACGAGGGCCTCCGACCAGAGATCCTTCCAGTATGGTAATTTTATATTGCAAAAAATCCACCCTAAACCCGATGTATAAACGTGTCCCGGAGCTCTCACATCACCTCCACGGTCTACCTCGCTTGAACTTTACAGCCAGGAAAGTAGTTTGACTTGCTTTGAGAAAGAAAGAGATGGCATCCGTGGGCTGGGCTGCGGGGAGAGAGGGTCCAGCTCGCCGCCCCAGGACACCCCACGCAGGTTTTGCCTTAGCCAGGTGGCCAGTGATAGAAAGGGAGGCCCCAGGAGCAAGGTGACTGATGGGTGGCTGGGGCTGGAGAGGGCCGCCGCCGGGGAGATGGATTCAGACGCGAGGAGGGGGAGGAGGAGGGAAAGGTGGGGGCGAGGGATGGGGGGAGGGGGAGTCTTCTTTGGAGGAGGGGGCTAGTCCAGCTCGCGAGAGTTGGTTTCGAGGAGGCAGCTCTGAGATTCGGGCTCCTGCTCCCGAGTCCCCACCTCCCGGGGAGGCGGAGCGAGGGGGGGGGGGGCGGCGAAGCAAGGGAGGAAGTGAGCCGACTGGCAGGCGAGCTGGCACACGCACACTCACATACACACACAGGCACACCAGTACCCGCACACACGCACACATATACAGAGGGCTGCAGTCCGAGGGGAGGCAGGAGCCGGCGGCCGCCGAACAACCCCAGTGGGAGCAGGAGGAGGAGGAAGAAGAAGAAAGAGGGGAGGAGGAGGGAAGAGGTGAGTCCTGCAGGGATGCCCACCTCGCCCAGTCCAACGGCCCCTCTTTCCCCCACCCCCCACCCCGCTCCCCGCCTGCCGCCTCTCTTGTGCCCGCCTTAACTAGTCCCAACTCTGCTTAGAGCAAGAAGCAGATTCTCTTTGTGTGTGTGTGTGTTTGTGTGTTTGTGTGTGTTGGGGGGGGGGGGTTAGGGGGCTGTTCAGGGAGAACCTAGCTCATCCCTGCGAAGCTGTAACTGAAGCTAGGGCCATGGTCCTTCCAGATGCCTGGGGATGATATTGTTCCTGCCTGTCTGGAGAGGTAACCTGAAGGGTAAGGGAGGTATCTTTGTCCTTCTGTTTCTCTTGCCTCCCTCCCTCCCCCTTCATCCTCCCTATTCCCCGCTAGTCCTTAACATAAACAACAATTTTCTGTCCCCCTCTAGAGTATCTCCTTCTATCATTCGGTTCCCTGCCCCCGCCTCCCCAGTTTGTTTGTTTTTAATGGAGGGGACAGATGCTAGGGATAGCTCCCAAATGTGGGGGCTGCTTGATATGATATCTAAAAACTGATGCGTCAGATTGCTAAACATTTCACTGATAGACCCACAGTAAAAAATCCTCGGGCTCCCAGAAGCAGTAGATGTGTTAAAACCCAGCTTAAAAATTCACCCCCTGATCTTGGAACCCTTTTACCCTTTCTTTTTTAACTACACTTTCCACCACCTCCTTTCCTTGCCCTTAGTAAAGGGGAGAGATGGAAATATTTGGCAAGAGAAGGGAAAAAGCTTGAGCTTGAGTGCAGGGAGCATGTCATCTTTAAAAAGTTGCTAGATTGATGTCTAAGGGACACTGTATTTTAAGCCTAGTGTCAGGTTAGCCATGTTAAGCTATGTTAACGTTGTTATGAATTATGCGTTTAGAACATTTAAAACATAAGAGTTTGGGTGGGGAGAAAGAAGTGAATTGTTCAAAAAGTATGATGCTATTGTTTATTACAAACATGTATAAAACCGAGTCTTTACCTATGTCTTACAGTTTGTGAATAAGTTGTTGATGGGAACAAATGATTTGAAAATGGCTTGGGCATACCACTTTTCCATGTCTGCTTCATGTTTTTTTTCTTTCTAAACTTGAAAGTAGGAGATGTACTGAGAGATTTCTAGTGTTGTCTTTTACTGTGCTCTAACATGTCAGGTCACTCTACTTGAAACTTGTCTTTTTGAAATTCCTACTTTTATTTGCCAGCTGCAGTTTTTTTGAATGTTCTTTGTCTAAAAACTGTACGTGATACTGGAAACCCCTTTGTGTTTGTCTAGCCATTCTCTTTGCCTGCCTCAGGATATATACAACAATTAAGCTTATTATACCTTCTTAAAGCCTGCTTCTGCCTTTCTCCTCCGTAGCTCAGTTACTATGGGTGAACCAGTTCAAAGTATACCATTTGCCTAAACCAAAATATCTGTCTGCTCTTGCATTTGCCATATATCATTCCATAAAAAGTGAATAGAACTACTTTTGCTGTTGATCATTTAGAATAGCTGAAAGTGATGAAACTTTTCATTTAACTTAGCATATATTTATGCTCTCTTGGTCAGGAGTTAAGATGGCTGGTGGTAGTTTCCTAATTGGTTAAGATGTTGTCTAAGATATTTTTAATGGACTTTTTTATAGTGATATAGCGAAGCACTTTACAAACATTATCTGATCCTCTCAACAATCCTATAAAGTAGGTGCTATGAATATTAGCATTCGCATTTTACAGTAGAAGAAACTGAGGCTCAGGGACCTTAGTTGACTTCTCCATGGCCAAATAAGTGTCTGAGGTAGAAGTCCAGGTTCAACACTATCCACTACACTAGACTGACCCTTCAAAAAACAAATGAGTACAGTTTTATGCATTGTTTTATTCGAATTTTTGAAAACTGTCCTGATTTTGGTGAATGAAAACCATGGACTTTATAAAACTATATTCTGAATGAGAGGCAGTTATTTTTTTTCTTGCTTTTTGTACTTTGTAGATAGAAAAGCTAGAGTTTAGTCTCTTGACTTTAAAAAAGCTAGAGTTTAGTACTGTCTTATAAAAAACCCCAAATCCTTACTTTATGTCTTAGAATTAACGTGGTATATTGTTTCCAAGGCAGAAGAATGGAAAGGGCTAGGCAATATAACTTGCCCAGGGTCACACTGCTAGGAAGTATCGGAGTTCAAATTTGAACCCAACACTTGTCTCTAGACTGGGCTCTCAATCCACTGAGCTACTAAGTTGCTCCCCTTATCGCTAACTTTGGATTACTCTTCTCCCCCCCACTCCCATTAGAATGCCTGTTTTTGGTTTTAGATTCTCCTGCCAAGCATCATGCCTTGTACAAAGCAGGTGAATAAAAAAATGTTTTTTGAATTGACTTGATTTTAAAATCACTAAAATACAGACTCAGTTTTCATATCTGTAAAACAAGGTTACACTGTCAGCCTCATAGGATCATTGCCAAGGTCAAATGCGATACTCTATAATAAAGTGATAGACAAATATAAATGTAAGCTGTCAATAATAAAATTGTTGTTAAAACAAATAAAAACTCAGGTGACTTGGCAAGAAAACCCTTGCCAGCACAGGGTTTCTATCCTTGCTAGGTTACTGTAGGGAAAGGGGGGCAGTTCTCAGCACAAAGGGGAAATTGTGCTTTTCCAAAAGCTATGTTTGTTAAAACTCTTGACTGAGTTCTGATATTTGTCTTAGGTAAAGTGTGTCAGCATAAAGAGTAATGAAAAATTAAATGGTAAAATTATTTTGTAGTTTATAAGAGTCTTTTGTTTGCAGAGATGACCACGGATACATCAGGCAAACAATATTGTAATTGTAATTGTGTTACCATTAAAATGAGCAGGAAGGACAAGTTACTTTTTGGTTAGAGTTAACATCTTCAGAAACTGTTATCATACTGTTGTTTTAAATAGGCTGGATTCTGTGAATGGATAACAAAACTAGCTTTTAAGGTCTTAAATACAATGTAATATAGTGCAGTGAGTGTTGCCACAACTTCAAGAATGTAACGTGAACCTCTACTTTCTTTTATTTTCTCTTTTTTTTTTCCCCAAGTAAAAAAACAAAAACAACTTGGGAAATATTAAGCATGGGATTCATGGTCCTTGCTTAAATCTTTGTAGAGGCTAAAACCAGTCTCCAAAGGAAGAGAGTAACTGATCAACTGCAGTTGTTTCAGGATAGTCAGATGATAACAGATGAAATGGATGGTCAAATCCACAGTAGTTACTCCTATGTCTGTAGTTTTTAGGGAGTTAAGTTTGTGCCGAGTCATCGCTCTAAACTAAATTTAGGAACAAAAGGATTAATTTTCCAGGAAGAAGCTTGAAAAAATGAAAACCTAGAAAAGTAAGTGATATTTCAGGTGCTTTTATATGTGAATTCATTTTAGACATTGCTCTTTGTGGTACAGATTAAACAGAGTCCTTCCTTGGGACTTGTGAGAACCCCTACTCACAGTTGCCAATTTGGCATTAAAACAAGAAATTAGACTTGTTTGGGTATTAACTTTCCCACGTCTAGTGAAAGTCTTAAAGCATTACTTTGGCTCACAATTGGTCCGACCAGTGAACTTTCAGAAGAGTTTAGCTGAACTCTGAAGTTAAAATTTTCTCAATAGGTATGTAGTAGTGCTTCTAGTTCTTATTTTAACAAATAGCTAAACAAAACAAAAGGAAATGAAATAAGGGTTTGAATAGTTCCAGAGTTGAAAGAATATGTAGGGAAAGGGAATGGATTTGTATTTCATATCTGGCAACTTTCTTAAATCCTTTCAGGCTAGAATAAAAGTACCCTGGTATTTTATTATTATTTCTAAAGTTTTAAGATAGGAAACTTTTGTTGGCATTTTTAGTGTTTGAATAATACATTGCATCACTGTGATTTGGGGTGGGAAACTAATTGTATTTTTTTTCTTCCTGAATTAGTCCTGAATTAGGAATCAAGAAAACTTCTATTCAAATCCCTTTTCTTTTGATGCAGTTACCAGTCAAGTAACTTAAGCTTTGTTGAGGCCAAGTTTATACAAAATGGAGATAATACTTATCTCACCCTAGTTGCTGTGATAAATGAGATAATGAATGCAAATCACTGTGTAAACATCAGCTATTTTTTAAATACCTTTTCAGTGATAAATTGAAACAATCCATAGTCATAGGTAGATGAACCAGTTGGCCCCAGGTGTTTTGGGACTCACAGACCTGCACAGGAAGGGCTTCTAAACTGTGTCTTCCAAATATTTGTGTTATTTGTAGAAGAACCAAAGGTAAGTAGACTTTGGAAGACTTTACCTTTATCATCTCTAGGAAGAGGACAAGAGATTAGATAGTGTGTTTTTGTTGGGGTTTTTGGACCCACTAATGCAAAGAAATAAAGTGATACCTTAATTAATATGAAATCAACTAGGGAAGTGAAGGATTTGATGGAGGTTCTGATCTGCTCTCCCTAGGGTCTCATGGCACAGATTGAGGAGAAGATTAAGAATAATTGTTTCAGGTAGAGGTTTATAACTTTTGAGCCAATATCAAGTCTCCACCCTCATGCACAGCTTAAGGCTTCTATGGTCTAATCATCAGGGAATGATTTCATGTCTTCCTGTTTAAATATAAGCTTCTGGAGGGTAAGGGATCTTATTTATCTTCTATTTTCCTTTCTCCCCAGAATGAGGCTTTGCATACAATAGAGCCCCTGGAAGACTCTCTTACCTAACTTTGATCTTTACCACAACTCTGGGGGACAGGTGGCAATGTGCCCATTTTACAGATGAAAGGGAGTCATGGAAAGATCTAATGACTTGCCGATAATCATATAAATTAGTCCCAAGGCTTGGATTTAAAACTCCAATTTTATGACTTCCATTGATAATCTATTTTATCTTTTCCTTTAGAGAAGAATATAATGCTGAGTACTGGATTTGGAGTCCAAGGACCTGGGTTCAAATCCTAATTTGTAATTTATTACCTATAACCCTTGGCATTTCCTCTGAACTTCATTTCCCTTAATTGTAAAGTGAAGAGATTGAATGAAATAGACTTTAAAGTCTCAACCTCTGTCTCTGACCCATTTCTCTTCTTTTCTTCAACATATATTTTGAATTGTTTCTTTTACTACTTGGTTAGGATTCTTATCATCCATTTGTATACCTTCATTTAGGAGATAATGAAGCAGGCAAGAAGCCTTTCCTTATCCCTATTCTAGGTTTTTTCCTTCTAAGATTAGCTCACATGTATCCTATATAGCATTTGTATGTACATGGTGGTTTGCAGATTGTCTCCTCCATTAGATTGTGATCTCCTTTGTCCCTCTCTTTGTAACCCCACACTTAGCACAGTGCCTGACACATAGTAATGCTTAATAAATGCTAATTGGCTTGATTTGAATGAGCATTTTTATGTGTTTCTTTTGCTGAAGGAAGCCTAGATGTAGCCCTATATTCTTCAGCTTGCTTATTCAAATTCAGTAAGTATTTATTAAGTGTCTATAGTATGCAATGTTCTATGCTTGGCTCTGGGGATAAAAAGACAAAAGATGCAAAGTCCCTGTTCTCAAGGAAAGCACTATATAGTCATTTCAAGAGGGAGACAGGTAAAACCTAGGACAGAGGCAGTAAGGGGAGGAAATCAGGAAAACCCTCTGTGGATGGTGGCACTTGAGAGTTGTACCTTAGAGCAATCTAGAGAGTCTGAGATAGAGGAGAGAAGGAACTATATTCTAGAGTTGGGACTGTTTGTATAAACACAGGAATGTACTACTTGGAATATCATGGACAGGCATGAATGGAATAAAGAGTGCATGAAGGAGAGGGATCTGAAATAAGACTGGAATGGTAGAGTATCCAGATTCTGAAGCCTGGAATTCTAAAAAACAGCTTTGTACTATACAGATATTATCTCCTAATAGAGATTGAGAAACTGAAGAAGAGCTGAGAGACAGCCCAGGTTTTAAGAAACAAGTTAGTTGGAGAGGATGAAGTATGATATATAGTCTTTACTCTCAAAAAAATTATCTTACTATAGTAGATGACATACACAAATAATTATTATAAACCAGAGTGTAAGTGTATGGAAGAGGCAAGATAGAATGAAAGATCTGAGACATTAGAGATCATCTCTAGCTTGAGGAATTAAGAGAAGTTTCATGTAGTCATAGATTGGAAAGTAGAGCTTAGATCTCCCAATCATTTTGTGCCTGATTCAGTACTTTATAAGGCTTTATGGCCTTGTGTCAAATCTGGCCTCAGACACTTAATAGCCCTGTGACCCTGGGCAAGTCACTTAACCTTGTTTACCCCAGCTCCTCATTTGTAAAATGATCTGGAGAAGAGTATGGAAAACCACATTATTATCTTTGCCAAGAAGACCCCAAATGGGATCACAGAGTCAGACCTACTCTTCTACAAAATGACTTTATGGGAAAATATTTTACATTATTGTACATGTAAAATCTATATCAGGTTGCTTGGCCTTTCAGGGAGGGATTAGGGAGAGGATATGGCTCTCAACATTTTTTAAGATGAATGTTAAAAATTGATTTTTGCATATAATCAGTGTAAAATAAAACATTAAAAAATCTTAAAATGGTCTTTTATAAGTCACTTAACTTGCCTAGGTTTCTGGACTGAACTAGGTGATCTTTAAGGTTCCTTCCATTTCCACATAATCCTATTAATTTTATTTCCCCAATTTCCCACCATGCCTCCTGTACAAATGACTTTGTATAGTTCTCAAATGCCTTATCTAGGTGATAATGTGTTTCAGGGCTATCTGGACTGGTGTTTTATTCTCCTACTCAGCTGTTAGCTGCTAGAGGAATTCTGTATCTTCATTATCAAGTACAGTGTTCTGCACCCAGTAGGCCCTTCTAAATGTTTGTTCATTGATATTAACTGTCCCTTTATCTAGTAATGTTTAGTTCTGTTCCATTAAGGAAGTGAAAAAAAGAAAATAAAGATGTATTAGCAGGAGGCCCTTCCACCAGAAATTGCCTTTGGTTCCTTCCATTGGCCATTCACTTCATCTTTTATTTCCTAGATGGTTTTCAGATCAGGATTCCTGGGTTACTTTTTTAATTCCCTGATCAAATTGACTTGGGCTTAGCTCAGATATCAGAGGCAAAGATTCCTATAACTTTGTTCCCCATAAGAGTGAAAAAGTCAGTAGAAGCACTACATTTATGAAGTTCTATACAAAATTAATTGGTTATACTTGGTCTTTGTCTTCCAGCAACTTATATGCTATAAGTGGATGCTGTAACTCCTATGTTCTATCTCTAATGAGTACTAGTCAAATAAAATCAGATAAACATCATTAATTGTACACATTTATTAATAGCTATAAGATCTCTGAATTCCTGAGGCTAGCGATTTGGTAATAAGAGATTTTGGTAGGTGGGATTTTGTCCCAGAAATACTTATATCACATGGGGAAAGTCTCTTTTAATTTCTGTGGTTTACTGGAATGGCAGAGAGTTTTGTTGATCTGTTTGTTGTCTGCTTCTTTTAACTTTATTAAGCTTCAAAAAACTATCATTCTCAGCTCAAGTTTTAAAAAAGAGATGATGAGGAAAATAAAAGAGAAAGGCATTGAAAATGGAAAGTCAACAAAGATTTGTTGAGATGTCTTATAGTAATATTTCTTCAGGAAACTCTTGAGTCTTATGCTTCTTAGAATTGATAAGAAGAGATAAAGCAGTATTGCTTCCTACAAGGTTGTGATCTCTCAAAGCTTCACAAAGAAGGCCGGAAGAAGGCTGTGTCGTGGTGAGTCAGTTTTGTGAGACACTTGTGAAATGTTTGTGTCTTGTAGCAACATTTTGTTTTTTGTTAAAAGATTTACTTTTTTAAACAAGCTAGCTGAAATTATTGCAAGGTAAGAATCACAAAACTAGCATCCTATTTGCCCTTATATTTGTTTACTGGCTCTGGTTCCCTACTTGGTATTCAGAGAAAACCTTTACCCTTAACCACTTAAAAACTTCTTTCTAACTTGGTTGACAACAATATCCCCCTTTCCATTTTTCTTTTTTTAGCCTCAACTCATTGTATGGATCTATTATTTATTAGACAAAGATAGGGCTAATTTTTTTTTCTTGTGATGAGTTTAAAAAGATTTCCTTGTCCTGAGTACATAGTTGATCCTATCAGTGTGCTTAGTGTTGATACAGTTAGAAAGGATTGATGAAATCTAAAAGCAGGATGACCTTAAAGATCAACTAGTTCAACTCCTTTATTCTGGAGACTCTGTTCCCCAAACTTCATATCTCTAGGATGTTCTGCTTAGTAAATGTCCAGAAGGATTGTGAGCTTCCCCTTAGGAAATAATTTTGTACCTATTTTCCTCATTTTTTAATATGTTTGTCCTTTCAAGTGCTAAAATTCTGTGCTTTATCAGTTAGCATTTAATACTTTGGAAGAAGCTGATATTTGGCACCTTTCCTGTGGGATAGAAATCCCTTAGCTTGAAGGAGTGCTGACATGATAAATTGCCTCTTTTATCTTTATGAAGTAAGTAGGGAAAATACAGATTCAAGGAGTGAAGAACATAACAAATCTTCCTTTAACTTTTTTCTGCATGTAAAATCTTTAAATTTACTTTGCCCAGTTTTGTCAGTACCTCTCTGCAAATCTCTAATTTTTTCCCTCTGTTCCATTTCCAACTGCTACTATCTTGGTCCAGGACCCTCATTAGCATCAATCTAGATTATCATTGTCTGCTTTCTATGCCCCACCTTTCTAGTCCATCCTTCATACAACTGCCAGACAGTCTTCCCTAATTCTCTGGTTGATCATGTTGTCTAAAAAAACTTGAGTGACTTCATGTTGCCTACTATGTGAAATATAGTTTCCTTACCCTGGCATTCAAGGTTGCTAGTCTGGTTCTGACTTAACTTTTTCAGATTTAAGTTATACTACTCCCCTTCAAACACTCACCATTCCAGGCATTTGTTTTCCTCTTACTTACCTCTCCTGCCTTTGTGTTTCACAGGCTGTTTGTCACACAAGCTGTTCACCATGACTGGAATGAACTGTCCCCACAACTCTACCTGTTGAGATCTTTTCTGTCCTTCATTGGTCAGCTCTGGTATCATCTTCTCCATTAAACTTCTCCATTAAACTTCTGGAGAACAAACTAGATTAGCTGGTTCCCTCTGCAGTAATGAGAAGCTGAGAAAAGGTGGGGATCAAATTATTTGGTGAGGAAGGAAAGGATTGTCATGTGGGTGGGTACGTAGTAGGTGTGGGTTTAGGTAGGACTGCAGCTGGTTGAGGAAGGAGATAGGTTAGCAAGAATATTTTAGCAAAACTTAAAGATTTATCTGGTGGATTACCAAACTGGTTGATGCTGGTACATCTTTCTCTTAAGGACTAGTCATTGTAAACATTAACATATTGATATAATATTATTGAACATTAATAAATGTTTCTTGACTGGCTGATTAATGAATATTAAGCACTTGTGGAGAAGTCAGGAGCATCTCCTTTTACCCCCCATCATTAACTTATATCCTGAAATACTATCCTTTCTCCTCCAACTGGCCTATTCAACAACAATAAGACTTTGAAGAAATTAAAAAATAACTCATCAAAAGGTGGAAAACCCTGGAGCCAGGCCCTACTAGGCATTGTCATGCCCTCAGGTATAGGAGAAACTTTCTTAATTCTCCCAAATTCTATAGCTATACCTAAAATAACTTGATCAAATTTTTGTTTAATGAGGAAAAAAGAGACAGGAAAGGTGGGAAATACAGGAGAGGGGAACTTTTTCTTTGATTTTGTCAGTGTAAGGAATTCTTAGTATAGCAACTCTTTCTAGTGATAGCTAATTGGAAACAACTTTGCTATTTATATGGGCAGCTAGGTGGACCTGAAGTCAGGAAGACTCATTTTCCTGAATTCAAATCTGGCCCCAAACACTTACTAGCTGTGTGACAATGGGCAAGTCACTTAACCCTGTTTGCCTTTGTTTTCTCATCTGTAAAATGAGGGGGAGAAAGAAATGGCAAACCATTCCAGTATCTTTGCCAAGAAAACCCCTAATGGGGTCATGTGAAGTAGGGCATGATTGAAACAACTGAACAATAGGAACCACTGCTTATGGTGTAAGGCAACTGCTCCATAGCTTAGGCTGTTAAATAGCTGCCTAGGGCTCAGAGTGGTTATTACTTCCCTGTTAGTATGAGTATATATTTAGTTAGAGCTCAGAGTTAGGTTTGAACCCAAGTTTTATTGACAGCAAGGCTTGCCCTCTATCTACCTGTCCTTTATCTCTGGGTTTCATGCTGGTAAGAAATGAGCTAATTATGCCATTCATTTAAAGGCTGGGCACGTGGCTTCAGACCAGACTCCATACATACAATTGCAAGCACACATTTTAGTCAGGATATGCTGGTGGGTGACCCTGCAGAAATCACTTTGTGTCTCTGTGCCTCTGATTGTTCAGGTGAAAATGAAGGAGATTATTTCTACATATTGCTAACAATTCACCAAGAAAAGAGAGAAAGAGAAATTCCATTAAAAATAACTATTGACTTTATAAAGGAAGCTAGCCAGTACAAATGGATGGAGCATGGAAGATTCATCTTCAAGGGTTTCAATCTTTCCTTAGACACTTACTAGTTGTGTGAATTCTAGGCAAGTTAATTAACCCTGTTTGCCCTAGTTTCTGATCTATAAAATGAGCTGGAGAAGGAAATGACAAACTATTCCAGTTATCTTTGCCAAGAAATTCCCCAAACTGTGTCATCACAAATTGAAAACAACTCAAGAACAAGTTGAATATATAAAATACTTCAGAGTCTACTTACCAAGACATACACAAGAACTATAAAACTCTAAAACATTCTTTACAGAAATAGACAGGCCTAAATAATTGGAGAAATAGTAATTACCCATGGAGAGGCTGAGCCAATGTAGCAAAAATGGCAATGCTACCTAAATTAATTTACTTGTTAAGTGTCATACCCACCAAACTACCTGAGTCTTACCTTTAGAAAGTTATAATGAATAACAGGGTTAATCTACAAGAGCAAAAGACCAAGAATCTCAAAGGATTAATGGATGAATTCTCAAGGACTCAAAGGATGAAAGATGTGAAAAAAAGAAGAAAAATGTTTTCAAACTAGTAAGAATTAGAGAAATATAAATTAAAGCAATTCTGAGGTTCTACCTCAAACTCCTCAGATTTGGCAAAGTTGAGAAAAAAAGGAAAATGACATCTTTTCTTTTAGAAGAGTTGCTGGAAAAAATGCACATCAATACAATATTGGTGGGGTTCTAAATTGGTCCAATGATTCTTGCAAGCAATTTGAAACTCTGTCTTTAAATATTAATAATAATAGCTAGTATTCATATTACTTTAAGGTTTGCAAAATACTTCACAAATGTCATCTTATTTAATCCTCACATCAACCCTGGGAGGTAGTTATCATGTCCTTTTTACAAATGGAGAACTTTAGGAACAGTAATTTGTTTAGAGTCCCAGAGCTAGAAAGTGTCTAAAGGCAGGATTCCAACTATGTTCTTCCTGTCTCTTTAGACCATAACTTGATGCATTGTACTATCTAGCTGCCTCCACATGACAATGTCATTTATATTTTTTGTACTCTTTGACCCAGCAATATATCTATTAAGTCTGTCCTAAAGAGACAGAAAAAAAAGGAAAGGGAACTATATGCATAAAAATATTTCTAGCAATTCTTTTTATGGTGAAAAGTATTAGAACCTAAGAGGGGGGGATATCCATCAACTGGGGAATTGCAGTAAGAGTACCATAAAAAATGGCAGAGAGGACAAATTCAGAGAAACTTGGAAAGACATAATCTTTTATAAACAAACAACTTTGAAAGACTTAAAAACTCCGATAAATGTAATGACCACTGTGACTCCAGATGACAAAGCATGTTACCCACCTTTTGATGAGAAAAATGAAAGATCCAAGATATGGAATAAGATATATTTTTAAACCTGGCCAAATGTAGGAATTTACTTTTCTTGACCGTGCATATTTGTTACAAGGGGATTTCTCCCCAGCTCCTTCCCTACAACTGAAGAATGAAAGAGGAAGAAAAAATGTTTTTTTAATTTTAAAAAAGTTAAAGAAAATGAAGGGATTTCAAGTAGAGCCTTTCTAAGTTTCCTTACCACAACTATATATCATATGATCCTTTGAAAACTCTTGTTCTCCTCCCAACCTGTTAGAAGTTATTTCTCCTGCCACCCAGACCTCTTATTGGCATTTATCATCCACCTTATATCATAATTATTTTTATATGCATCTTATCCTTTATACTAGAATATAAGCTTTTTGAGAGCAACGATCAAGTTATATTTTGTTTTATATTTCCACTTAGCTTAATGCCTTTGCACATAGTAGTCAACAAGCATTTATTAAGCACCTACTATATGTCAGATGTTGTGCTAAGTGCTGAGGATGCTCAAAGAAAAAAAAAGCAAAACCAGTCCCTCCTCTTGAGGTACTCAATCTTATAGGAGATACAATATGCAAACAACCATGTACAGATAAGATATATGCTAGATCGATTGGGAATAATTAACAGAAGGAAAGCACGTAAGAGTTAAGTTAGATCCTGAAATACTTCATGAAGAAGGTAGGATTTTAGTTGCCACTTGAAGAAAACTAGGAGATGAAAATGTCAGTGTTATTGGATCTCAGACTATATAGAAAGGGAGTAAAGTATAAGAAGACTGGAAAGGTAGGAAGGGTTTAGGTTATAAAAGACTTTAAAAGCCACACAGAGGATTTTATATTTGACCTTGAAGGGATTGGGAAGTCACTGGAGTTCATTGAATAGGGTGGTAACATGGTCAGACTTGCTCATTAGGAAAACCAATTTAACAGCTGAGTGGAGGATAGACTGGAGTGGTGAGAGACTTGAGTCAAGGAAACAACAGGCTCTTGCACAAATTCAGTTGTGAGGATGATGATGGCTTACACCAGGGTATTAAGTGCCAGAGGAGAGAAAGAGAAGTATTTGAGAAATGTTGCAAAGGTAGAATAAATAGGACTTGGCAACTAATTAGATATGGAGTCAGGATAGGGTGAAAGAGTGAGAAGTCAAAGATGACACTTAGCAAAAAGTTTGTGAGCCTGGACAACTGGGAAGACGCTGGTACCCTGGACATCAGAGTAATAGGAGAGCCAGGAAAGAAAGGAAGTTTTGTGGGGAAGGTAAAGTTGAACATGGTGAGTTTAAGATAACCAGGGGGCATCCATTTTGAGATGTTGAATGGGAAGTTGGAGACATAAGTCTGAAGCTCCAGAAAGAAGTTAGGGTTTAACATAGTAGATTTTTAATAATTTCCTGTTGAATGGAATAGAATTGAGCTACTAGAATTCCCCAAAGGCATAAATCAAGATGGAAAATTCACAATTACCTATCCTGAGAAGAGGAGACTGTAGTAGAAGGAAAGTTAACATTAGCTTTTCCTTTCAGGTTCTACAATACTCTTAATACATTTCCTAAAGACAATACACCTAGTCTAAGTCATTTTCTCTGATTATGTTAATTCCTTTTATACCCTTTTCCTCTATTTCACTATACCACTTATTTTGAGTAGTATAGATTAATGTTTTATAATATTTAAAGATAGAGCTCTGCATTTTAGTTTAAGTGATATACATTGTTTTTAGATTTTTTAAAATAAGAATAAGATTGGATTAAATTAAATTCAGCAAGCCAAGATATTTTGCATTTTAGCTGACATTAATATTGGAAACTGTTTTGAAGTAGTACTTTGTATTTGTGAAGTACTTTAGACTAGACTAGAAGGGATGCAAAGTCACCAAACTTCCCCCTTTTCACAAGTTTACTTGAAAAAAACATCAAACAAAAACCACTTTACCTTCTGTCTTAGAATCTATACCATCAGTTCCTAGGCAGAAGAGCAGTAGAGAATAGGCAATAAGGGGTAAGTGAAATTGCCCAGGATCTCCAAGCTAGGAAGTATCTGAGGCCAGATTTGAACCCAGGACCTCCTGGCCCTAGATCTGGCTATCCACTGAGACACCTAGCCACCCCTCCAATTTAACTTTTTATGAAGGTCTTATTATTTTCTCTGCCTCATGGACCGGAGTGCTGAAACAGGATGCAGTTATGTGGCAGATTAATGGGATATTTGAATTAGGATCACATCCCTTGAATTTCTAGACTAAATGTTGTTAGTTATGTTACTGCTTAGTGTGATTAGGGGGAATAAGA
Source organism: Gracilinanus agilis (assembly GCF_016433145.1). NCBI lineage: Eukaryota > Metazoa > Chordata > Mammalia > Didelphimorphia > Didelphidae > Gracilinanus > Gracilinanus agilis. The sequence goes on along the minus strand of NC_058134.1, from coordinate 181,104,660 downwards.
AACATTATTGTTGTCCTAAAGAGAGTGGAAGCAATAAAAGAAAAATGGGCGGGAAGAATAGTAACTTAAATGTCCAATGGATTGAGCTCTGGGCCTGAAGACAAGGAGAGCTGAGTTTAAATTTGCTATATGTTCCAGGGCAAGTCACCCCCTCTATCTGCCTCAATTCCTCATCTGTAAATGAGGGAACCTCAACTGAGATAACATTTATATTGCACCTGGACACTTAATGCTTGGTTTTTAATTTAAAAAAATTTTTTTGGATAAAGAATATAGTATGATAGAGGCAGTAAATGTTCAGGTGTTACCACCTTCTACTTTGGGAGTCATTAGTGATTCCATGTTTGTGTTTAGTTTGACCTGCTGACAATCTGTTTCTGTATCTGAAGTACACTCTTGCAAAAAACACATGTAGTGAATCTTAAAATCAAACTCTGATAGTCAAAATTCTTAGGCATGTTTCTTTCTCACAGTTTTTACTTTTTAGAAATAAGCAGAAATTGAGAAATGTTAACCTAAAATTTCCAAGGCTACATGTTGAATATACAGAGAAGAATTTGTAACAGAATATATAGCTTAGAGAGAAGAAATTAGGTGACTCTTGTGGGTGTCTTCAATAGTTGTAAAACTGGAACTTGAGGCTAACCAGGGATGTCATTTCCCAGACAACACCAAGGGCAACAAAAGGGAATTTAGTGGATCTCTAGATGTGAGATCTGGCTCAATTGAAGTCAGATAGTTCCTTTTATTGTCCCCTCAAAGCTTTTCTTTTTTCTGCAAGATTGTCTTTCACTGGACTGAATAAACCTAAGGAAGAAAGTAAGCATGACTTAGTTTTTTGTGTTGCTGGAGTAAAAAGCCCTCACTCAGGTGGAAAGGTTTGATATCACATGATCTGAAGAATACTTAGTGACAGATTCCTGAATTGAAAAGCATTGCTTTGGGGCTATTTAATGAGTTAACTTTGTAAAAGATTTGTTGTATTAAAAAAAGACAAAAGCAAAAATTTTTCTTAATAAATAAGAATACAGAGTGTTTGACAAATTGTTTTTAAAGAAAACTTTGGGTTTCAAACTTGATCCTTCACTTATGTTGTAACGTGTGACTTTAGTGAAAGTTTTTTCCTACTGTTTTAGGAATGAATGACTCAGCAATAAAACTAAAAGAAACCTTAAGGAAGAAAAAAAATGTCCCAAAAGAAATTCCTCTAGGTGACAGTACACTAAACATACTAACTACTCATTGCATCTTCTTTGTGAAGAAATTTATGTGGTTCCATTTATTATGATAAATCCTCTGGAGGCCACAGCTTAATTTATGATTATTTATTAATAAAAAGCAGGTCAGAGAAATAAAAGCAGCACCCTTAAACTCCCCCCAGCCCCAAGCCAGCTTCAGCTTCAAGCCCAACAGCTTGTCTATTTAGTCCAGGATTCCAAGGAAAAGATTCTACTTCCTTCCCCCATTCTGTACTCTTTGTGGTGTTCTTTCCCAAGCCTCTGATTGGTGGACTCATTGAATGATTTTATTCTGGACAAGAGATGTTCAGGACTCAAATCATTCGATATTTAGAGAGGCCAGTCAGTTCATAGGTCCATTTTTCTCTGCCTGACTTTTCCTAGCTTACTTAGTTGCTTCCTATCCTAGAGCCTTGTTTACAAATAACCAAAGAACTTGTCTCTACTCTCCTTCAGCAAGAAGAAGAAGCACATTGTAACTTCAACCTTAAGATTAAACTTCTTCCTCTTTAAAATCCAAAAGTTGTCTTGAGGTCCCAAAATTAAAGGGTACAGATTAATATTAAATTTCCAGATGTAGTAGCCCTTTACCTCATCATAATTTAAAGTAGGCCCAGGAAAACCGAAACAACCCCTTGCTTTCTCCCCAAAAGCCTAAATATCAAGTTGTGTAACATGGATCCTTAATTACTATTAAGTTATCAGTGCTGAAGAGAAGCTCAGAAATAACTAATAGGGATCACCTTGGGGGCTACTCAGTCCCTAATAATCTTCTTACTGAATTGGAACAAACAGGATAGTTAGAAGCCAGGTAAAATAGGAATGTAGATTTGTGGAATTAGAACAGGATTAAGATGCTTCCCCAGTCCCTATAAGAAAGCAGCAAACCAAAACTTCAATTTAACTTCATATCAACTTAAAATCAAATAGCAATGAAATAGAATACTCACATGCTTAGTGGTATATTTCTGTTGTTGAGTCATTTTAGTTGTATCTGATTCTTTGTAAGTCCATTTGGAGTTTTCTTGGCAAAGATACAGGAGTGGCTTTCCATTTCCTTTTCTAGCTCATTTTACAGATGAAGAAACAGGGAAAAAAGGATTCCTGTAGGGTCACATTAATTAAGAAAACCACATATTAACATTATCTATGTTCTATTGTGTTTATATTTTGTTAAATATTTCTGAGTTATATTTTACTCTTGTTTATGTGGCATGTTAAATTCCTTTATTCATAGAATGCTGCCCCACAAAATTTGTTACTTTGTATTGTTTTTACCTGATCTCCAATTGGGGACCTTTCTTGTTTTAGATAAACATAATAACCATTGCACTACAAAAACCAGCTAAAAACTTCAGAAAGGATCCAGTATTCCCAAGTAGTCTCCTATCTAAGTATTAACCAATATCTACTTTGTATGGCTTCCAAGATCAGTAATGTTCAGAGTGGCAGATTGTCCTGTGAACACTTATATTTCTCCAGCTGCAACTTGATGATTTGGAAATGACAAAGTTGGGCTTTCTAAAGATCTGTACCTCTGTCAGCACCAAAACCATGAAGAATATAAGATAGTAAATATATTGTCCACTGTTTGTCCTTGACTGTCACTTTCCTCCCAATGTGGGGGGTGTGTGTGGGTAAAAACATATACATATACATATACATATATACATACATAAATATATATATATATAATGTTTGCCTAGGATGTAACATCAGGGTCAAAATATAGAAAACATTCTCCCATATATAGTTTCCTGGTATTCATCAATTTATTGCAAATAATGGCCCCTTATTTTGAAATTTTTTTGAACTCAACAAATAAAAACCAACATTTTAAAATATAAATTAGAAAACAAAAAGAGAATTGCATATTAAATCTTGTATACGAAATCATATATAAGAATGTTATTTTTTTTGTTTGTTTTAAAAAGTATATTTTTTAAAAATGTTACTGTGGCCCTCCTTTTTAATATTGTTCCTTTAAATTTTTGACATCACCATAGCTATTCTCTTTCATTCAACAACAAAACAAAAGTAAATCAAACCCCTTTTAATAAGCATTGTAGAGCAAAATAAACCCTCATTATGGCCAGAAATATTTCCTTCCACACTCAAAGTCTTTGAGCTCTCTGTCAGGAGGTGGGTAACATGTTTCATGTAGGTCCCTTGGAGGTGTAGTGGATCATTGCTTTGATAAGAATTATTAAGTCTTTCAAATTTGTTGTTTACATTGTCATTATACTAATAATTCTGGTTCTGCTCACTTCATTCTATATCACTTCATACTTCTGAGGGTTTTCTGAAATAATTTTTTGCCTGTTCTTTTTTCTTTTCTCTTGACTCTAGTATATCTTCAAATTTTCTATCCAGCTCTAGTCTTTTTTATTTTTAAATCAGAAGTGCTAGAAAGTTCTCTTGAAAATTCATTTTTTCCCATGTCTATTGCCTTTTAGAATATTGAATGCCAAGATCTCTTCTCCTTATAAAGCAGAAGTTGTAAAGTCTTGTGTAATCCTGACTGGTTCTTTTGTACTTGAACCTTTTCTTTCTGGCTGCCTGAAATGTATTTTCTTTGATTAGGAAGCTCTGGAATTTGACTATGACATTCCTGGCACTTCTTCCTCTTGGGGTTTCTTTCAAGAGGTGATTGATGGATTCTATTTTCACTTTGTCCTCTGGTTCTAAAAGATCTGGGCAGTTTTCATTTATCATTTTTTGAGCTAGTGTCCAGGCTTTTTAAAAAATAGTGGTTTTTTTCGGGCAAGACCAATAAGTCTTAAATTATCTCTCTTTGACCCATTTTTCAGTTGCATAGCAGATTTTATACATTTTCTTTTTTTTTTTAATATTTTGATTTTGTGCTATTATTTCTTTTTGGAGTAATTTATTTTGTTTTTTTTTTCTGATTTTCATGATGTCTACTACTTGATAAAGTAGATTTCTGTTCTAAAATACTTATTTTCCTTCTAAGTATTTCTCCAAATATTTTATTTCATTTTTTGTCCCTTTAATTTCTTGTGTCCTTGGGGGGAAATTTATTTTTTCTTTGTCTCTGTTTACAGTTATTTTTTTTCCCTTCTAATTTGGATTTGTTGGTGTTTGCATATATTACACATATTTATAGTGAACCTTATCTTCATGTGCTTAACCGTCTTTTCATTTCTTAGTTCCTGAATTAGAGCTTCATGCCAGGGCTGATCTGTCACCTACTTTACTATTGGGTGGGATATGTCCCTTGAGTTTTTTTTGCTGATCTCTACCTTCCCAGCATTACTGTGCTACCTCCCCCTATCTCTGAGGTTGAGTGCCTATTATTGAGATGTCTAGGGTATTTCTCTCTGAGAGTGATACACATCACTTAACTGTAATCACACCACATTGGTTGTTCCCATTCTTTGTCTCATCTAAGGTCCATGATAAAAGTTTCCCATTAACCTGGTGTTTTCTCTGGGGAGCCCTCTCCTTTTCCTGCCTGTGGCTATAGAGCCTAGCAAACTCTGAAATAGTGGAAGGTACTGCAGGTTATCATTGGATTTCTTGATCAGTATTTAAACTTTTTTCCAGAAGTCTGTATGTGAACATGGCCACATGACTCCATTCAAGTAACCATCTTGAGTAGAAGTCAGTAATAAGTAATAGCCTCTTAGAACTTGGAAAAAAGACTTGCTTTTTTATTAACCTTTCTTTAAGCATCTATGATTTGAAAACCTGTTATAGAACATGATAATTTAAGAGAGATAATACAAATATACAAATATCATTTTAAAGAATAGAAATACTTTAATCAAATTGTTTTCTATAATTTCTCCAGTTTGCTTACTCTCTAGCCTTACTAGACTAAGCTCCTTGAGGGTAGAGAATTCTACATTTTTATATTCCCTTATGTAAGATTAAAATATCCAATAACTCCAAGTATTATATTTTTTTTAACATTTATTAATAATCATTTTTAACATGGTTACATGATTCATGCTCCTACTTTCCCCTTCACCCCCCGCACTCCCCCCACCCATGGCCGACGCACATTTCCACTGGTTTTGTCATGTGTCCTTGATCAAGACCAATTTCCAAATTGTTGGTGGTTGCATTGGTGTGGTAGTTTCGAGTCCACATCCCCAATCATGTCCACCCCGACCCATACGTTCAAGCAGTTGCTTTTCTTATGTGTTTCCTCTCCTGCAGTCTTTCCTCTGAATGTGGGTAGCATCTTTACCATAAATCCCTCAGAGCTGTCCTGGGTCATTGCATTGTTGCTGGTACAGAAGCCCATTACATTCGATTTTACCACAGCATATCAGTCTCTGTGTACAATGTTCTTCTGGCTCTGCTCTTTTCGCTCTGCATCAGTTCCCGGAGGTCTCTCCAGTTCGCCTGGAACTTCTCCAGTTTGTTATTCCTTTTAGCACAATAGTATTCCATCACCCGCATATACCACAGTTTGTTCAGCCATTCCCCAATTGAAGGACATGCCCTCCTTTTCCAGTTTGTTGCCACCACAAAAAGCGCAGCTATAAATATTTTCGTACAAGTCTGTTTATCTATGATCTCTTTGGGGTGCAAACCCTGCAATGGTATGGCTGGATCAAAGGGCAGGCATTCTTTTATAGCCCTTTGAGCATGATTCCAAATTGCCAGCCAGAATGGCTGGATCAGTTCACAACTCCACCAGCAATGCATTAATGTCCCAATTTTGCCACATCCCCTCCAACATTCATTACTCTCCCCTTCTTTCATTTTAGCCAATCTGCTAGGTGGGAGGTGATACCTCAGAGTTGTTTTGATTTGCATTTCTCTAATTATTA
>NC_058134.1:181077948-181093622 GCF_016433145.1 Gracilinanus agilis | reverse complement strand
GAATATTCTATTTTCTTATTCACTCAAGTTTCTCTTGGTGTCCCCTGCTATTCACCCCCTCTTTCCCATCCCCCATGTCATCTTAGATTATTTAGTGTTCCACCCTCACCCTGTGAATTATTCTTCTGATTACTATAATAGTGAATATTATAATAGTGAATAGAGTTCACTACAGAGAATTATACATAACGTTTCTCTATATAGGAATACAGATAATTAGATCTCACTGAGGCCCTTAAAAAGGCAAATTTAAAAATTATAAGTTTTCTTTCTTTCCCCTCTGTATCTTATTTACCTTTTCATGTTTCTCTCGATTTCTGTGGTTGGATATCAAACTTTCCATTTAGCCCTGGTCTTTTCTGTGCAAATACCTGGAATTCTTCAATTTTGTTGAATGCCCATACTTTCCCCTGGAACTATATAGTCAATTTTGATGGGTAGTTGATCCGTGGTTGCAGGCCCAGCTCTCTTGCCTTTCTGAATATCGTATTCCAAGCCTTGCGATCTTTTAGCGTGGAGGCTGCCAGATCCTGTGTGATCCTGATTGGTGCTCCTTGATATTTGAATTGTTTCTTTCTGGCTTCTTGTAAGATTCTTTCCTTTGCTTGGAAACTCTTGAATTTGGCAATTATATTTCTGTGTGTTGTCCTTTCTTGATCGAATGTCGCAGGTATTCTATGAATCCTTTCAATGTCTATATTGCCCTCTTGTTGTAGGACTTCAGGGCAATTTTGCTGATTTATTTCTGTTAGTATGGAGTCCAGGTTTCTATTAATTTCTGGTTTTTCTGGAAGACCAATTATTCTCAAATTGTCTCTTCCAGACCGGTTTTCTTGGTCTGTCACTCTCTCATTGAGATATTTCATGTTTCCTTCTATTTTTTCAGTCTTTTGACTTTGTTTTATTTGTTCTTGTTGTCTTGAGAGATCATTGGCTTCTAGCTGCTCAATTCTAGCCTTTAGGGACTGGTTTTCAGCTATAATCTTTCAGTTTTCAGCTATGATCTTTTGGTTTTCGGCCATAATCTTCTGGTTTTTGGCTATAAGCTTCTGGTATTCCTTTTCAATCTGGTCATTTCTGGTGTTCAATTTGATTATCAGTTCATTTGGTTTCTGAACCTCACTTTCCAGTTGCAAGATTCTACCTTTTAAACTGTTATTTTCTTGCCAGATCTCTTCCATTTTCCTCAAAATCTCAGTTTTGAACTCTTCCATAGCTTGTGAAGAGTTTTCCTTATTTGAGGAGGGTCTGGATGCTTGTTTGTTCTCCTCCTCTGTTTGCTTGGTTGTCTGGATTTTCTCTGTGTAAAAGTTGTCGAGTGTTAAAGACTTCTTTTTCTTGTTGTTAATCTTTCTCTTCTGAACTTCCTGAGACTGGGTTGCCATGGTTAGCCCAGCAGCTTCTCAGGTTTATTCTTGCGCTCAGGATCTGTCAGCGGTCAAGCCCCCTGGTGGATCCCCTTGCTTGATCCTCTGCCAGAGATTTTTTTACAAGTCTCAGGGCGCTGCTTCCACAGTCGTACACCCGTCTGCCTCCACCCACGCCTCCTGGGAGTCTGAGCTCTGAGCCCGCCTGAGCTCTGCTCCCATACTCTGTGCCCTAAGCCCGCGCTCAGATTTCGGGTGCGTTCTTTGGCTTTTTGGGGTCCCAAATCTTGCTGCTCTCAGGAACAGGCCCCGGAGCTGCCAATGACTCGACGGGTGCCCCAAACTTGCTCTATTTCTTTTTAGCTGGCCTCAGTGCTACAGGTGTTGTGTGTGGAGGGGCTGGGGGTGGGGTGGTTGCTCAGCCCACGATTTAGTGAGAGCTGTTTCACCCCTTTATAGCATAATGCCTCGATTCCACGTACCTTCCACGCTGTGCCCTGTTGTGGGGTTCCTCCATTCGTCTGGACTTGTTTTTATGTCCCCTTGAGGAGTTTTGTGTGTTTCGGTCAGGAGAGGTTAAGAGCTGCTTCTTACTCTGCTGCCATCTTAACCCGGAACCCCCAAGTATTATATTTTATAACATTTATTAATAATCACTTGAAATAGAGGAAATAAAAAGACAAAAGTAAAGCCTGAGTGAAGAGAGGTTTTCCAGACCATGATAGCGGGAGAAGAGCAAGAGAGGGTGGGTTTACAGAAACTTTATCTCTAAAAATTAAGGATCTAAGGTGAGGATGAAAATGGGATTCTGGGAAACAGGAGTCCTGGGGTACAAAATTCTAATTACACACTTACAACCTGGCATTTATGAATTTTGTTATTTTATTAGAAATATTTTGATGGCTACATTTCAGAATAATTGGCTTTCTTTGTAATCGTATGTATTTTATACATTTACTAATATATATTTTTTTTAAACCCTTGTACTTCGGTGTATTGTCTCATAGGTGGAAACATTTACTAATATTTTGAGAAGAGGTCCATAGACTTTACCAGACTACATTAGGAGTCCATGACACACACACAAAAATGTTAAGAATCAATACATTGCACTGAATAGGAACCCGGAGTTGGACTCAATGACCTTTAAAGTCATGTCTATCTCTAAATCTAGAATCCTGTGTTCTGTGATCCTATGATTGGGTTCAGGTCTTGTCTCTGGCATTTGCTGGATTTGTGACTGTGGGCCTCAGACAACTCATTATGACATCACTTTAAGTTTATTGTTTGGACTACTCTGCCATTACAGGAGAATTCCCACACTTGGGAAACCTTGACAATCTTATTTGTAGTGAGAAGTTTTCCATATGTCTTAAAGTTAAATAAATAAATGTTGATAAATCTTTCAAGTGTATAATTTGCTAGATGACGTGTATATGTATCAAATGATTTTGAGATTTTTGGTGAGAGTATTGATTATTTTATCACTGATTCCCAGAAGGTAGTTCAAAGAATTTCAGGAGAGGACTTAAAGCTATATTCTCAACTCCAAAAAAGGATTAAATTTAAATTCATTGTTTTCAAAGGAGTCATTTGTCTCCTACCACCCAATTATATTTTCTCTGGAACTTCAGTCTCAGTTCTATCTGATTTCTAGATAGAGGATATAGGTCAATGATAGGTGGAAGAAAAAATGAAAAAAATCACAGTAGGATTTTTTAAAAAATGCTCTAGGAATAAGGTCATTTCTAAAATGCCATTTTAATATCTCCCAATGTTTATGTAGCAAGTTCATGTTTAGTCCAAACAAAAAATTTATGTGTACTTTCTTTCTAAAATACTTTTCTCTTTCAGTTTGAATTTAATGACTCATGTATTTTGAACTTAAATTGATAGAAAGAGACTTTGGAATTATTGCATTTGTTTTACCAATATTTCACTTATGCCGCATATGTGGTGTGTGCGTAGAATAATAAAATCTTAAAGAGAAAAGGAATTTAAAGATCGCCTAATTCAACTCCAATTTATACCTAAAATTATTCTATTCTGTGGACTCCAGCATGATAAATTAGAAAGGTAACTGATCTTTCAACAATCCACTTGATTTTCCTGAGCCTGTTTCCTCAGCTATAAAATGTGGGTGTTGGCCTTTATGACCAAACTCTAAATCTTTTGATTGCAGTTTCTTTACTATGCAATTACTGTCTTCCAGAGTTTTAACTCTAGAATATTTCTTTAGAATGTATGCTTTTTTTTTTTAAACCCTTAACCTCTGTGTATTGGCTCCTAGGTGGAAGAGTGGTAAGGATGGGCAATGGGGGTCAAGTGACTTGCCCAGGGTCACCCAGCTGGGAAGTGTCTGAGGCTGGATTTGAACCTAGGACCTCCCCTCTCTAGGTCTGGTTCTCAATCCACTGAGTTACCCAGCTGCCCCCAGAATGTATGCTTTTTGAACCAAACTCTTAAGAGCTCCACAGCACCTCCTACAGCTGCTTTCATGGCTGTTGGAACAAATCACCATCACATCCACTGGACTTCAATGACTGAAAGAGAGTGAGCCTGATGAAATTAATTAATTAATTGTAATTAAGGTGTAATTAATACCTCATTTAATTCCAACTCATAAGCAAGTCAGGATCACCCTTTGAGGACATAAGGCCTCTTTGAAAAACAAAGGACCAAGTAAACTGGAATGACCTTCAGGAATTGATGCAGAGTGAAAGGAGCAGAACCAGGACAACCTTACACACAGAGACAGACAGACTGGCACAATTGAATGTAATGGACTTCTCTACTAGCAGCAATGCAATAATAATCCAGGACAGTTCTAAGGGACTTATGAGAAAGAACACTATTCATATCCAGAGAAAAAACGGGGAGTAGAAACACAGAAGAAAAACAACTGCTTGATCACATGTGTTGATGGGGATATGATTAGGGATCATATAAGTGATCACCCTAATGCAAATATCAATAACATGGAAATAAGTCTTGATCAATGACACATGTAAAACCCAGTGGAATTGCTTGTTGGCTATGGGAGTGGGGAGAGAATAGAAGGGAAAAAACATGAATCATATAACCACGGAAAACTACCCGAAATTAATTAATTAAATAAAAGTTTTCAGGTGAAAAAAAGAAAAATGAAGGACCAACAACAACAATGGGAAACTTTGGAAGCAGTATTGTGTCATTTATTACATTTGCATCTTCCCTGTTCTTAGCACTTACCTGATATACAGTAAGCATTTAATAAATGCCTGTTTGAAATGTCCAATGAGTAATAATTCAGCCTTCATTAAAGAACTTCATTGGTGGAGATTTCTGGAGTCATTCAGTTTCATTTTTGGACACCTTTCATTGTTAAAGAAATTCCTCGTTATATTTAACTGATTTTTTTTTTTTACATTTTATTTTTTGGAAAAATTTTCCATGGTCACATGATTCATGTTCTTACTTTCCCCTTCACCCCCCCCCCCATCCCCAGCCAACGTGCATTTCCACTGGTTTTAATATGTGTCATCGATCAAGACCTATTTCCATATTATTGATAGTTGCATTGGTGTGGTAGTTTTGAGTCTACATCTCTAATCATGTCCACATCAACCCATGTGTTCAAGCAGTTATTTTTCTTCTGTGTTTCCACTCCTGTAGTTTTTCCTCTGAATGTGGGTAGTGTTCATAAATCCCTCAATTGTCCTGTGTCATTGCATTGCTGCTGGTACAGAAGTCCATTACATTCAATTTTACCACAGTGTATCAGTCTCTGTGCATAAGGTTCGCCTGGTTCTGCTCCTTTCACTCTGCATCAATTCCTGGAGGTCATTCTAGTTCACATGGAATTCCTCTGAACTGATTTTCGAAGCCAGTCAAAAGTTTAACCAAAACTCCACAAGATGGTTCTTTAAGTATTTGAAGACACTGTCTCTCTGCTTATCCCTCTTCCCCTTGCTTCTTTCCAAGTTATTTGCTCTAGGCTAAACATCACTAGTTCCTTCAGTCCATTTCCTTAAAATGTGATTTTTAGTTACCTTCATCATTCTGGGGGGCCTTCCTCAGGATATACTTGAGTTTGTTGATATCTTTCCTAAAATATAGCACCTATACCTGAGAGCAATATTCTAGACTTTTCCCAGAAATAATAAGTAGTCTCTTTCTATTGGTTAAGAGATATAAGATTAATGTTAGCCTAAAACATAAATATTTTCTTATTTAAGGGACTGATTATCTATCCATCTTGTGATTTTTACCCCCCTTCCCCCAATCTCTTGCTTTTCTACTATCTTGTTCCTTTGGACATTACATTGTACATTAAGGATTGTTTTTTTCTAGAAACTTACAGTGGCAAAGAGAAGTGAAACCTAAAGAGCAATCTGATTACTCTAGTAAAAGATATGATGAGGAAGAAAGCTGATGGAAAAGATCTTTGATCTTGTGCTTTAGTTTTTTTCTTTTTCTATGCATAGTGTGAACAATGAATAACTAATCCCACCCCTGCCCTACCTTATGAGACCAGTGCAATATTTGCTAGTTTTATTGCTGAGTATGCTGCAATCATTGTGTCATTGATGAAGACCTATTTCCAAATTGTTGATAGTTGCATTGGTGTGGTAGTTTCGAGTCTACATCCCCAATCATGTCCACCTCAACCCCATGTGTTCAAGAAGTTGTTTTTCTTCTGTGTTTCTACTCCTGTAGTTCTTCCTCTGAATGTGGGTAGCGTTCTTTTCCATAAGTCCTTCAGAATTGTCCTGGGTAATTGCATTGCTGCTAGTACAGAAGTCCATTCATTACATTCTATTTTACCACAGTGTATTGGTCTCTGTGTACAATGTTCTCCTGGCTCCGCTCCTTTCACTCTGCATCAATTCCTGGAGGTCTTTCCAGTTCACATGGAATTCCTCCAGTTTATTATTCCTTTGAGCACAATAGTACTCCATCACCAACAGATACCACAATTTGTTCAGCTATTCCCCAATTGAAGGGCATATATATATATATATATATATATATATTCCAAGTTTTTGCCACCATTAAGAGTGTGGCTATAAATACTTTTGTACAAGTCTTTTCCCCCATTATCTCCTTGGAGTATAAACCCAGCTGTGGTATGGCTGGATCAAAGGGCAGGTAGTCTTTTAGCACCCTTTGGGCATAGTTCCAAATTGCCATCCAGAATGGTTGGATCAATTCACAACTCCACCAGCAGTGTATTAATGTCCCAATTTTGCTGCATTCCCCCCAACATTTATTACTTTCCTTTGCTGCCACGTTAGCCAATCTGCTAGGTATGAGGTGATACCTCAAATTTGTTTTGATTTGCATTTCTCTAATTATAAGAGACTTAAAACACTTATGTGCTTATTGATAGTTTTGATTTCTTTAACTGAAAATTGCCTATTCATGTCCCTTGCCCATTTATCAATTGGGGAATGGCTTAATTTTTTTCTGCAATTGATTTAGCTCCTTATACATTTGAGTAATTAAACCTTTGTCAAGGGTTTTTTTTAATAAAGATTTTCCCCATTTGTTGCTTTCCTTCTAATTTTGATTGCATTGGTTTTGTTTGTGCAAAGCCTTTTTAATTTAATGTATTCAAAATTATTTATTTTACATTTTGTAATTTTTTCCTAACTGTTGCTTGGTCTTAAAATCTTTCCTTCCCCAAAGATCTGGCAAGTATACTATTCTGTGTAGGAGTGATACAATTTTAAAGTTTTATTGATGCTTTATCTTTTTCTTACAGTAGAGTGTACATTGAATAGCCAATATAGAAGCCTCTTTTATAATTGCAAAAATTGTTCAACAAATTGATCCCCCAAATGACCTCATCTGAAAATAGTTGCAACTTTTCCACAAAACAGTCCATCACCTCTTTCCAGAGAAAGTTGCTTTTTTAGTGTTGCTTTTATTTTGTATTACTGTAGTCAGTTGTGTACATTATTTTCTTGGTTTTGCTTAATTGGTTTTGCATCAACTGATACATCTTCTGTTTCCCTGCAGAAAATGAATACAAAACTGTAAGTAAAATATAGATGGGATTTTCTGCTAAGTTAATGTTCACGTATATTTTTGGTGCATTATCAAAACAGCCAAAAAGAGATGTTGGATGAGCATTTTTAGTTTCAGATTAACATTATTTTGTAGCATACCTTTAAGTCAGTTATTAGCCTCTCTGTTAGGTTAGGTCTTCATCTGAAAATGGAGATGATGAGTGTGAGGAATAAATAATTCACTAAAGTATTTGCTATTATTTCAGAGAAGCTCATTCCAACAAATTCGTTCTTTATCTCTGCTGTCAAAATGGAATTATTACTAATAGTAATTCTAAGGAGTATTACAAAATTAGGGAGGGATTTTTTGAGGTTGGTAAGGACTGCCTGTGGGTAAATGATGTCACAGTGGATTCATCAGTCCCTGAAATACCACATAGTCAAGAAATACTCAAAAATGTTTTGCCTCATTCTCCACGGAGAGAGAAAGAACCAAGTAGGTAAAGGATGACTGCTGTTCTACATATTATGGCAATAGGAGGGATGACCTGCAGACATTTTCTATTGCTGTCTTCATCTTGAACAATTAGTTGGCCAAAGAGTTGGGCCTAGATTTAAAAGAAGATGAAAGTAGGCTAAATTACCTTCACAAAGCTCCTTAATGACCTCTAACTTTTCTTGGAAACAAATGTCCTTCTTTGCAATAGGCCAATGTTCACCCAAATATCATGTATTCGTGAGTCATAGAACCCTATGGTCTTGGAAGAATTAAAAATTAATATCATAACAGGAGGGCAATGGAGAGGTAAATGGTGGGTGTGCACAAAGAACAGATAAGGAACTTCAAGGAAGAACCTGAGTAAAGTTTGTTTTCAGGGAAATATATTATCAAAAAAGAACATAGACAGCCCACATGCTTTGATAAATATCCTTGAAATATTACGAGAAAGTGATGGTGGCCAGCATGGAGAGGTAGAACTCCTATGGTAAACCTATAAATGAACCTGGACAGGATTCATATAGGATGGGCAAGCATAGAGGTGTTTCATTCTCTATCATTTCATGTAACATCCACATTGATTAAATCACAGCTCCATTTGAGTAAGAAATAATAAATATGAAAGATTCAGAGAAACATGGTTAAAAGTAAATCAAGTGATATTTAATGGTGAGGTGTCAAAGAATGCTTCCATTTGAAGGTAGGACAGAAATGATTTTATGCCTTGATTTCTTCTTGCCTATTTTTTTATATTATTTTACATCTTAAAGGCTTTGTATATGTTATTATGTGGTCAGGTTTTAAGAGATTGTTGCCTTAAATAGTGATTCAGGCCATGATTTTTTTCATTTATTATTTTTTCAAAAAGCCACATTGAATTTGGGAAAAGTAATAAGGGACTCCAGGGACAAAAATCCTGAAAAGATTTCCAGGGATTCAGTTAGTATACAAGTTCTTAGCAGAATGTAGTAGTAGACATATAATACAGATAAAGGTTCAAACTTGAATTTAAGTCCCAATTCTGACACTTCCCATCTTAGAGAAGCCACTTAACATGTCTTACTTGCTTGGGATAGAGGGAGAAGAGTGTTAGTATTACTCCACACGGTTGTTGTAAGGCAAAATGATTTGTATATCTTAAAGCACTATATAAATGTGAGCTGTATTAATAACAATCTTACAGACTTATGAGAATCAAACAGAATTGCATAGGAAAAGTGCTTTGCAAACCTTAAAATGTCATCTAAGTGCTATCTAACTACTAATTTATTATAGCCTTTTCTAATTCTTTAAAGTTTCTTGGTAGTTTGATAGGTATGACACTGAATAAGTAAATTAATCTGGGTTGGATTGTCATTTTTATTATATTAGCTCACTCTACCATCCTACCCATGAGCAATTAATGGTTTTTTCCAATTATTTAGGTCTAGTTTTAGTAATTCCTGTTTTTTCTTTGCAAATAGATTCCCAAATATTTTATATTGTAGAGTGAGTTTAAATAGAATTTCTCTTTAACTCTTGTTGCTAAGTTTTGTTGGAAGTATATAGAAATGCTGATGATTTATGTGGATTTATTCCCTAAAACTTTCTACCCACTAATTAAAAAAAATAAGTTGAGGTACTTTGGATGGGAAATACTGTGTAAACCTACTAATTTCTACTGGGAATATATAAGTGAAAAGCAAAACACAAATGTAGCTATCTGGTTTTTTTGTACTTTCTTGGAGATTACCAACGTAAATCCATGCTAGCAGTTGGTCTGAAGGTTGATATAGGTTTGGAGAATATCAAAGGGTATCTATCCATCACACCCAGGTGTGCTTCTTTCATTTTTCCCTTTGTACTTGCCATCAGGTCATTATTAAGAAATAGTCCCAGAGGGGTAGTTAAGTTGCACAGTCAGCTCCAGCCCTGGAATTGGGAGAACCTGGGTTAAAATCCAGCCCTTGCCAAGATGGAAGGGGGAAGGGTTTAAAAAAATCATCACAGAACAAGGAGCACAGGTTGGCCAAATGGAGGAAGTATAATAATTACCATCCTGGACTAGTCAAAAGATAGTGCCTGTTATTGCTACTGTTGTTTATGTTATCATTTTTGGATTTTCTGTATTAACCACAAAAGATGGAAAGAAATATTATATATATATATACATATGCATATGTATATATAGCTTTTAATATTTAAGAAGTATTGGACTTGGAATCAGAAGTCTTTGAGTTCAGGTCTCTGCTCTGCCCTTTGCTGCCTGAATGGATAAATTCACAGTCAAGGACAAGGAAACATTTATTATAAGTGCTTACTTACTACATGCCAGGTGCTGGGCTATGCAAAGAAAAGGAAAAACATGGTGCCTACCTGAGCCTGAAGGAACTCACATTTTAGTTGGAGAGACAACAGGCAGATAACTGTCCTTACAGGATCTACATTGCACAGTGGGGATAGTCTTAAGAGTGAAGGCACTAGGGAGCAAACTTGGTAGTCTTTTTTTTTTTTTTTTTTTTTTTAGGCAATGGGTGTCAAGTGACTTGCCCAGGGTCACACAGCTGGGAAGTGTCTGAGGTCAGATTTGAACCTAGGACTTCCCGTCTCTAGGCCTGGCTCTCAATCCACTGAGCTACCCAGCTGCCCCCTTAAGCATAGTCTTGAAGAAGACCAGGGAAGCTAGGAAGTGGAAGGGGAGCGTTCCTGACATGAGAGACAGCCATTGAGAATGGGCAGAGTCTAGAGATTACTCCCTTATGTAGGAGGAATATCAAGAAGTTGGGTATTGGAACATAAAGGATATGGAAGAGAGTAAAGCCTGGAAAGGGAGTGGAGGGGTTAGATTTTTTTTTTTTTTTTTTATGATGTGGGTTCTGCTAGACCATAAAGTCTGTGGAAAGGAGGAGAGAAGATTGCAAAGGTGGAAAGAGACTGGGCTATAAAGGGCTTTAAAAGCCAAACAAAGCATTTTTATATTCAATCATTGAGATAATGAGGGTGCTGCTGGAGTTCAGTAAGTATGACATAAGGGGTGTTGACATGGTCATACTTTTACTCTTGTTGGGGAAAAAAAAGAATGATTAGCTTCCACCAACACACATTTCCTTATCAGCAAAAGGAGAATATTGGGCTAAATGATGTCGAAGGGTCCTTAGTTCTAAATCCTACAATACAAAAGTTGTAGGGTCTTTTAGTCTCCTTGCTCCTAAAAAACCCCCACTTTTAGAGTTAGAATTCTATCTCATATTAGTGAGTTTTTTCATTTCATGAATGTTTTCTCTTTCTCTTCCAACTTCCAGGATCCTTTTTCCATCTCTTCTTCTCTCCTCGTTCCCTGATAGGTTATTAGAGCAGAAAAGGAAATGGGACTATTGTGGTATGTTGTTCCCTTTTTGTAAGTTATCACAAAACCAGATTTGTGTAATTAAAATGTTCTGGGAAGATCATTTAGGTTATCATCTGTGGTTTATACATCTAAAAATCAACAGAAATCCTATATTTATTTATGAACTTTGCATTTCTTCGTGTCCTGAAGAGTGTAGATTTCATACTTTTCTCCATCTAAATACTGGAAAATGGTCTTGTCTCTCATCAGGGCTGGCATCCAGTATTGGGCTGGGTTGTTCAGGGACACAGGAAGTCTCAGCAGAGAATGGCTGAGGCTGGAGCTGTGTGATCCTGTTCAGGATACCTTTTTGGTCACTAAAGAAAAGCAGGGTGCATGGGAACATTTGTGCTGAGGAAATGAAGCTTGGAGTCATAGCATTAAGTTCCAGATTCTACCTACTAGCCTCTTTCACCTCAGATAAACTCTTTGAGTGTTAGTCTCCTCGTCTGTAAAATGGCATAATAGTACCTACAACATCCATCCTGTAAAACTGTTGGAAAGGCCAAATGAAATAGCAGATATGTTGCTAGCCTCTGCCATCTACTTACTTTAGCTTTTTTCTAATTTCAGTGTGTATATATGTATGTTTATGTATGCATAACATACATATATGTATCTATAGATCTATATATAGTCAGAGAATCATAGGATTAGAACTAAAGTTAAATTCAGCAACTATTTATTTAAGTGCCTGCTCTATTCCAGACACTTATCTAGAGAGTGGGGATATAAAGAGAAAAATGGCAGAGCGCCTGCCCTCAAGATGCTTACATCCTCCCAGGAGAAACAAGTTAAGTAAATACAAAGTCATTTTGGGGGGGTGCATGTGAGGTGGATGTATTGGACAACTGAAAAATGAAGAATGGCCTCTTATGAATTGGTGCTTGAGGTAATTCATGAAGAGAGTTAGGTATTCCAAGAAGCCGAGAAAAAGAGGGAGTTTGTTTGCCATGGGGAACAACATCTACAAAGATATGGAGGCAGGAGATGGAATGTCACAAGTAAGCCATTTTGTCTACAACACATAGTTTGTGATGGAAAGTAATGAACAATCATTCCAGAAAGAAAGTTTAGAGCCAGGCTGTGAAAGACTGTAAAAGTCAAATAAAAGAAATTATGTTTTATCTTATATGTGATAGGAAGCAACTGGAGCAACTTGAGCAGGGAAGTGCCAAATTCAGACATGTGATTTCAGAATGTGAGTTTGGCTGCTATATGATGGATGAGGGTGGGGGAAGGAGGAGAGAGAGACAGAGAGAGAGACAGAAAGAGAGACAGACAGTCATATCTTGACTACTCCTAATAATGTTCTTCCCACTATACTATGGGTGTACCAAAGCTAAATTAGTAAATGGGCAAGAATTTTAATTGAATAATTAAAAAGTCATTTACCTTAGCTTTGGGTCATATTTTTGTACTTTTGGATACTGGTGTCTGGGGATGTAATGATACCTCATAAAAAACGAAGTTACACTGAATTCTAAATGCTTCAAATGGTGTTTGACTTTGCTATTGACAATTTTCTTTCAGCCCTCTGAGACCTTTATCCTCTTGCCTAATTTCTTCTTCTTCTTTTTTTTTAAATAAACCCTTTTCTTTGGTTTTAGAATCAATATTATTTATTGGTTCTAAGGCTGAAGAGCTGTAAGGCTAGGCAATTTGGTTAAGTGACTTGCTCAAGGCCATATTTGAACCCAGGATCTCCCATCTCTAGTCCTGCCTCTCTATCCATTGAGCCACCTACCTGCCCCTAATTTATTCTAATATTATTGCTCCTAACCATCCCCCACCCCTACCCAATATATTCTTCTACCATTATTAGATCATTTAACATCTCCCTAATGTCATTGATCAGTGATTTTGCTCCATATCAGTTTTGACCATTTATTTTCTCTTCAATATCAATTAATTTTCTTATTTTGTCATATTAGCCAGTCTGATAGGTGTGAGATGGTACCCCAGAGGTTTTAAAAATTTGCATTTCTCTAATCAATAGTGATTTTGAGCATGTTTTCTTATGATTATACTCAATAGCAATTAACCAAATAGCATTAATCAGCAAATAAAGGAATGTTTACTAAGAAGATAATAGCAAAAACTACAACTGTCCCCTCTGTGCCTACAATTTGGTCCTTGGAGACAGCTGGCTCAAACATTAATGTGATTGTTATAAAGCATCCACCACCCCAGCCTAGTGAGAGGATACTTCCTGGCCCTGGGAGGCCTTCTCTCTCTCTCTCTCTCTCTCTCTCTCTCTCTCTCTCTCTCTCTCTCTCTCTCTCTCTAAGAACCTCTCCCTACCAAGGTCACTTCTGGTTAGGGCATAGGCAAATGAATGAGTTTGCAGGACACAATGTCTTAGCTGCCAGGTTGAAAGGGCAACAGCTAGTCTGGATCATGAAGTCATACCTTCTAATTGGGCTTGGTGGCCATATTGATCTGTAGACTCCACTGTGGACTTTGGTTGCTGGACATCTAAGGGTTCTTCTGCTCTTTTGAAGTTCACCAAGTTATGACCTAATCCTTTCTGTCTTTAATTCATCCAAGATGAAGAAATAAGAAATACAACAGAGTCAAAAGCAGCAACATCTTGTGTTCAAGTCCACATGGCAGTCCTGGTAGAAAGATAAGGGACCAAAGTCCTTCCCCTACTCATGAGTTCAGAGCTAGTCTTCTTCCTTCTCAAAAGCCACCAGGGAGAAAAAGCGTTTAACTGTTCATATTTTTAATATACATTCTCAGTTCTGAGGTAAGTCTATAAGAAAGTCTGAGAATATATGCACATGCTCTGAATCTCTGAAGGGCAGATGTGTTCCATTAATCATCACACATTTCCAGAACTAGGCTAAGAAACTTCTTCATGGACACATAGAAGGCAGAGAACACTGGATATTCCCCAAGCATTGAGCCCCTTTTGGTCAGTTCTCTTGTTACACAATGATATTAATTTAATTTTTCATTTTAATTTATAGGATATAGGGATAAAAGAGAGCTAGGATTGATTATTTTATAGATAAAACTGAGTCTTAAAATGATCAGTGATGTGCCTAAGGTCATAAAGATAGAAAGAATTATCATTAGGTTTTTAAAAACCCTTACTTTCTATCTTAGAATGGATATTAAGTATTGGTTAACAAGGCAAAAGAGCAGCAAGAACTAGGAAACTGGGCTTAAGTGACTTGCCCAGGGTAACAAAGCTGGGAGGTGTCTGAGATCAGATTTGAACCCAGGACCTCCTGACTCTAGGCCTGGCTCCCAATCCACTGAGCTACCCAGCTGTTCCCTCTTTCATTAGGTTTTGAGCCTCTGGTCTCTGACTCTGGATTCAGTCCTTTTCCTATTATAACAGGCTGCCTCTCCAAGACTACTCTTTGGTCAAAGGTTATCTATGGCACTTCCCTGTGGGGAGAATGAATATATATATGTTTTAGTCAAGATTTACTATATATATATATATTTTTTTTTTAACAAAATTAGTATTGTTTCAAAATTCGTCTTCTTTCATTAACACATTGTTACTGTCTTTTTAGTTCCCAAGAGACCTCACATCTCTACCCAATTAAAAATATTAACGAGTAACCTTTAAAAAAACACTTTGAATATACAATCTTAAGACCAAAAAGAGTTTATTTAGTTGGTTATTTTATTCTTCCATGAATCAGTAAGACTGAATTAAAGCTACTCAAAAATGGCTGCCTTGCTCTTTAAAAACTATTTGAAGAAAGTGTTAGACTTCCTGGGTAATCTTTCTGGTATCTCAGATGTGCAGAAAAATAGAGGAGAGAGACCCTGGCATTTAAAAAAAGATCTTTCAATTGGGTTTTGTTTAACTATCAATTTCTGCTTAGTTCTTTTTTTTTTTTTTTTTTTTTTTAATGCTGCCCAGTGAAATTTTCATTGACCTTTCAAAGAAAGTATTTCTTCTCTTTCATCTTAACAGAATAATGTTAAAGTTTTTTCTTTCAAAAATAAATCTAGTTCTGTAAAAAAAAAATTCTTAGTAGCTCTGGAGAAAACATCCTCTTCCCACAAGTAGATTTACATATTTAGTCCTTTGAGGAAACTGGGTAAATTTCCATGATTCTGAAGAATTGGGTGGATCTTTTAGGGATGGAACTCATAAGGAATGAGACATTTTAAACATTAAATTTGGAGAATGAGGTTAGTATTTGAATAGCTACTCCCTAGTATTGGTGAACTTGTGGGCCGTGAGGAATTTACTGATTTCTCCCTGAATCAGTCCAATGCTGAATATGCTATGGTAATGATATCTTTGGCTGTCCTTTTCTACCAGTAGATCTTCAGATAGAGTCATAGAATCTCCAAGTTTTGTTTTTTTAAAATTTAAACATTTATTAATAATCATTTTTAACATGGTTACATGATTCATGCTCCTACTTTCCCCTTCACCACTCCCCCCTCTCCCCCCCCCCCCCCGCACTACC